>NC_089763.1:22618494-22623494 GCF_040412425.1 Macrobrachium rosenbergii | reverse complement strand
ATTTTCTTGATAGCTTCTTTTGCCAGTAATGAATTGATGAGGGGGATGAAACCTACGAGAAGTGAAGGTTGGTTTGTTTAGATTTTGTTAAGATATACGCGATCTGAAAGTTGCTTAGTTAAGATTACGTTAAAAATTTACAGGCACTGATGAATGGTTTGTTTTTTAAGATTGTGTTAAAAATATAGAGGAACTGGAGATTGGTTTTGTTAAGATTATGTTAAAAATATACAGGAACTGGAGATTGGTTTGTTAAGATTGTTAAAAATACATAAGAACTGAATATTGATTTGTTTAGATTGTGTTAAAAATATACAGGAACTGAAGAGTGGTTTATTTAGATTATGTTAAAAAAACATATAAGAACTGAAGGTTGTTTGTCTAAGCTATGTTCAAAATATAAAGGAACTGAATGTTGCTTTGCTTAGATCATGTTAAAAAATATGCAGGGACTGAAGGTTGGTTTGTTTAGATTTTGTTAAAATATATACAAGAACTGAAGGTTGTTTGTATAAATTATTCCATTTTTAGGCATGCTTGGGCCCTTACCTAAATGCGAATTTTAGGTGGGATAAAGTATTAAAAGAAATAAGAAGCTTCGTGCGGACCTTCTTCTTCTTCTTCTTCTTCTTCTTCTTCTTCTTCTTCTTCTTCTTCTTCTTCTTCTTCTTCTTCTTCTAAAGAATTTTTCTCCCACAACCTGCAAACTCCCATTCTCTTTTCTCTTGCATTGCATCAAAGGCATCCGCGCAACTGAGTTGAAGAAGATTCCTGGAATCTCATTTGGGATTCTGGGTCTAGAATCTTTTGGGAATATACAACCGCAACCAAAAAAATGAAAATAAAGAAAGAGGAAAGAAATGGAGGAGAAAAGAACGGAGTACGAAATAATGAAGGAGATAATAGAGGACGAAGTGGAATAAGCGGCAGCGGAGAAGAATAAAGGAATAGAAGAAACAACGATATATAATTTCGCAGTTCACTCTTTTTCTCTGGCTGCCGTTTAGGGAAACCTTTTCAAACGCTAATCTCAAAAACTATGCAAAGACCTCTCTCTCTCTCTCTCTCTCTCTCTCTCTCTCTCTCTCTCTCTCTCTCTCTCTCTATACACAGCCCACAAGGACGATTACAGTAGTCCGCACGAAAGGCAGGCTAATTCCTGACAGCGTGAAATACAATTCGTGGAAAAAATAGAAAGCAATCGCACGTAGTTCACTCTAAATAGGCTGCAGTTTTCCCAATCACTCCAAGCGCGAAGATGTTTGGTTTGTGATATGATCATAAAGCGAGATCAGATATCTATTGTTCTTTGTCTAATATGGATTATTGTTTTGAAGGAAAAGTATATATATATATATATATATATATATATATATATATATATATATATATATATATATATATATATATATATATATAGAATATCCAGTATATATAGGGTGTGTCAGAGAGAGAGAGAGAGAGAGAGAGAGAGAGAGAGAGAGAGAGAGAGAGAGAGAGAGAGAGAGAGAGAGAGAGAGTTACCTCTTATTTTCTAAAATCTAATAAGAATCTACAGCTTTAAATTGTGCGAGATGGATCCCACATCTCTAAGGGGCAAGAGAAATAAAATATTTTATGTGGATCTTAGAGAACGTGGAAAATAAAAGGGAGCCAGAGAGCGCGCGAGCGCGCGCGCGAGATAGAGAGAGAGCTCAAATTTTTTAAGTTTCCAGCTTCAAGAATCCCACTTGAATATAACATTACATGTCTGTATCTATCTATCTATCTATCTATCTATCTATCTATGTATATGTATATATATATATATTTATTTATATGTATTTATATATATTTGTATACACATAATGTATATATGTATACGATATATATATATGTATATATATACATATATAATTTATATATATATATATATATATATATATATATATATATATATATATATATATATATATATATATATATATATATATATATATATATATATCTCACACACACACACACACACACACACACACACACACACACACACACACACACACACACACACGGCCTTATTTGCTATGAACATAAAAAAAAAAACTCAATATTACTGTATTGGCGACCTTAAGCAATCGAAAACCCAAAACTAATAAGAAAAGAAGCGAGGCACACCAGGTATAAGTTTTGCCACAACAAAAACCGAAGCCAAAGAACGCCGGGTGATAAGTTTTTGTCGTGACAAATGAGTTTGTCACCACGCCGAGAAAACTAGCCCGGAAACTTTCGTAACGAGTCTAACCAAAAATGGAAGTTTTATGGTAATGGCAAACACCCTGTTAATTTCTCGCCAAGTTTGGAAGGATAATGTCCCTCGTATTATTTTCCATAATTTGTTATCTTCGCGTCCTTCTGTCAGGGCGCCTTCTGCGCGCCTTCAGGAGCTGGCGGAGGACAGGGCGTTGCGCAAGGTGGCTTGAGGAATACTGGATTTGTTGTGGGAAAGTTGTAGTAGAGAGAGAGAGAGTTTCAGGGGTTGTGGAGGTGTTGTTATTGGGGAATGTTTTAAGAAAGAAGGTGTGGCATTTTTTTATTCCCTGAATATATTTAGGTACCAGGTATGAGTAGATACATGAGTATATAGAATGACCTATTTTGAAAATATTGAGTTAAAACAAGTTTTTTAGAGGGTGTATATATACATACATACTTATATACAATTACGTATGTGTATGTATGTATATATATACATTATATATATAAATATATATTCATATATATACATATATACTGTATATGTATCTGTAGATATATGTATATATATACATACACCAACACATGTATATATATATATATATATATATATATATATATATATATATATATACAGTATATTTGTGTGTGCGCGTGTGTTTGTTTGTGTGTAAATATGAAGACTCCTGAAAAAAAAAATCCCAGTAAAACCAAAAGCATTACCACACAAGCAATATTGCTTGGGTACGATGAGAGCGTATTTATTCATGCATGACACTCTCCGATCAATTCAATGTCATGCAGTCTCATGAATATAAAGCGCAAGACAAAATATGATGTCGCGTCCTTTCGAGATTTTCACTCTCTCGCCTTCCTGTGCTCGAGTGTTTAGTTATTTGTTTATCTGTTTATTTATTTGTCTGTTTATTATTTTTTTTATTGCTCGTTTGTTATTATGTATTTATATATTTGGTTATTTATTTATTTATGTATGCATTTGTTTCTTTGTTTTTTCAGTTATTAATTAATTAATTTTTTATTTATTAATTTATGTATTTTCATACATATATTGTATTTGTTTTTGTGGTTATTCATTCATTTATTTTGTTACTTATTCATTTATATATATATATATATATATATATATATATATATATATATATATATATATATATATATATATATATATATATATATATATATGTATATATATACTGTATATATATATATATTTTTTTTAAGTTACTCATTCGTTTCATAAGTTATTCATTTGTTTATTTTTTTCACTTATGTTTTATGTAAGTATTCATTTATATATTCATTTATCTAATAATTAAATTTGTTGATTTATCTCTCTATTGATTTCATTTCATTTTATATTAATTTATTAATTAATTGATTTAATTTAAAAAAATGTTCTGGCTGACGTCAGCATCCAGTCCGCTGTGGCGTGATGCACTTCAATCCACATTAGACGGTACAGCGGATATGCACCGCATTGCCAAAGGTGCCGCACCGTCGTGGCACCGTCGTGATTGCCTCATTTTTCGGAGGAAGACGTCGCAGATGTCCTCTTCCCCTGCAGGATGAGGCTATCATGCCCAACATATCCCGACATGGGGGGAGACGGGTTGCTTGTGCCATGCTGGGTCAGTGATATGATCGTTGCTGGTTGGATTATTATGGTGGATCTCTCTCTCTCTCTCTCTCTCTCTCTCTCTCTCTCTCTCTGCGTATGTAGGAGGATGAAGTTTTGCTTATTTATGTTGGTATGGATGGAAATATTGCTTGCATGTGCGTATGTGTGTAGGTATATAATCTTGAGTTATGTGCAAGGAAAATTATTAAATAATTTGCATAAATGTATGCATGAATATATACATACACACCTTTACATACATACATACACACATATATATATATATACACACATATATATATATATATATATATATATATATATATATATATATATATATATATATATATATATATATATATATAATATACACACACATATCAGCCCCAATACTCTCTCTCATAATTTATATTTCTTGCAATTTTACTGTAATCCCCATTTATTCTCTCCCTTCCTCTTTATCGCTTTTACTCTCCCGTACCTTCTCCCATTCGCCTCTCATATTCTTTCTTTATCCAGGCTCTATCCTCCTCCTCCTCCTCCTCCTCCTCCTCCTCCTCCTCCTCCTCATCTTGATCTGAAGTTATCTTCCTCCTCAACTCCTTTAAAGATTTATTTAACGCACCGCTTCGCCCTTATATTTGCTTTTTATTGGCGAACCGGAGATGTAGCAAAAGAGGCGCTCATTCGGCCACTGCTATAATGGCTCATTGTAGGTTCGTTACATCTTCGAAAAACGTGTTTATTGCTACTTCGGATAAATGGAAGCTTTCTCTTAAAACTTGGAGAGAGAGAGAGAGAGAGAGAGAGAGAGAGAGAGAGAGAGAGAGAGAGAGAGAGAGAGAGAGAGAGTCCACCGACTCAAATGTTTTTGTTTTGCTATTACTTGAAGGAGAAAGGGACTGAAATAAGTTTTCGATTTTACAGGAATTAAGTCATATTTGAGAATTATAAAAACAATGACAACGCCAGCAACAACAACAACAACAGCAGCAATAATAATAATAATAATAATAATAATAATGGCAAGTCATCATACTGTCGTTTTCCTGTCTTGTTGGTGAACTTATACTTCCTCTTCTTCCTTTTCTTGCGTTGATGTATGTTTCCTCCTCCTCCTCCTCCTCCT
>NC_089763.1:22605994-22613494 GCF_040412425.1 Macrobrachium rosenbergii | reverse complement strand
CGAAAAAATCTGTGAAATGAAAAAAATGTTTAAAATTATATACACAATATATATATATATATATATATATATATATATATATATATATATATATATATATATATATATATATATATATATATATATATATATATATATATATATATATATATATATATATATATATATATAAAATTTCTGACTCACATCAGGATCGAACCTAGGTCTTTAAATTGAAATTTATTTCTGTTACACACATAATTGTGTGTTGATTATTTCTGTATTTCTATATTATATATATAATATATATATAAATTTCTGACTCACATCAGGATCGAACCTAGGTCTTTAAATTGAAATTTATTTCTGTTACACACATAACTGTGTGTTGATTATTTATATATTTATATATATATATATATATATATATATATATATATATATATATGTATATATATATATATATATAAATTTCTGACTCACATCAGGATCGAACCCAGGGTCTTTGAATTGAACTTTATTTCTGTTACACACATAACTGTGTCGATTATTTCTATATATATATATATATATATATATATATATATATATATATATATATATATATATATACATATATATATACATATATATATACACACATCGGCCAAGAGTAGGAGTAGAATCATAATCATATAATTCATCGCATATTCAATATAAACCTAAATGATAATAGTCATGTGTGGTATCATATAGTTATAGCTTCTACGAAAAAACGATGAACGGATCATAATACAAACGGGCCAGGCTTGAGCAAATTCAGAACAAAAGATAAAAGGAGGAAAGAGCAGGCTCATAGATGCTTATGAAGAGACACCTAATTTTCAGTTTTTTATTTTTCTGTAAAAGAAAACTATTGTGCCGGCTTTGTCTGTCCGTCCGCACTTTTTTCTGTTCGTACTTTTTCTGTCCGCCCCCATATCTTAAAAAGTGCTGGGGCTAGAGGGCTGCGAATTGGTATGATGATCATCCACCCTCTAATCATCAAACATGCCAAATTGCATCCCCCTAGCCTCAGTAGTTCTTATTAGTTTTCTGAAAAGAAAACTACTGTGCCGGCTTTGTGGGTCCGTCCGCACTTTTTTCTGTCCGCACTTTTTCTGTCCGCCCTCAGATCTTAAAAAACTACAGAGGCTAGAGGGCTGCAAATTGGTATATTTACCATCCACCCTCCAATCATCAAGCATACCAAATTGCAGACCTCTAGCCTTAGTAGTTTTTATTTTATTTAAGGTTAAAGTTAGCCATAATCGCTCTTCTGGCAACACAACAGCACAGACCACCACGGCCGGCTGAGAGTTTCATGGGCCGCGGCTCATACAGCGTTATACCGAGACCAACGAAATGATAGATCTATTTTCGGTGGGTTTGATTTTATGCTGTAGCGGCTGTACAGAAAACTCGATTGCGCCAATTGTTTTTTTTATGCATTTACAAAGATTCTTACCACAGAATTTGTCAGTCTCTGATTACAAGAATAACAAGAGACCAAAGGTGGTCATTTACCAGTGGATTCGAAATATTTTTCATAAAATATTTATTTCTTGAGGGAGGCAAACATTGATTCATCGTGACGATTCTCTCGTGGGCTTGGAGTCAAGTGCAACTTTAATCATTGGCTTGATGACCGTGGTAATTGCAACGTCAGGTATCAACAAACAGCTTGTAAGTATTACAAGACATTAGTGCTCAATCTTTTGAAAGAAAAATGTCCTGGATTCGGTTTCGTTATCACGTATGCTATTTGAAATCCTTCATATCCCCTTGAGCTTTTTTTTTTTTTTTTTTTTGTATAAAATCATTAATTCATATTTTTGAATGACGCCAAGCATCGCCAAGCAAAGTCTACCAGGAATCTTTCTTTCTTCAGTAAGTGGAATGTGTTCTTTCTGTATTTCCTTTTACTTCCTCATACTTCTTTCTAATGGCTACCTTTAATAAGTGAGATATAATAATAATAATAATAATAATAATAATAATAATAATAATAATAATAATAGGAGGTAGTTCTCGTGGAATGTCGAATAGTTTCGCCCTCCTCGTTAGGGCATCATTCAGGACATGATGGCTACCTCCTACACATCACTAAACCACCGGATATGAATATTGGTCAATTGCTTGCAGCCATTCCAGCGCAAGATAAACAGTTGATAAGATGAATTGAGCATTTACTGTATAAAATAATAATAATAATAATAAAAATCTCATTAACATATTTATTCTAATAATGATAATAATAATAATAATAAGAATCTCATTGACATTTATTTCAATAATAATAATAATAATAATAATAATAATAATAATAATAATAATAATAATAATAATAATAATCTCATTGACATATTTATTCCAATAATAATAATAATAATAATAATAATAATAATAATAATAATAATAATAATAATACCGGATCTCAGTGGCATATTTATTCCACCTACCACGATGGAGGCTCGGTGCCTTACATAACTCGTGGGTATGAGCCGAAATAAATGGCCGGTTGGGGAGCCGTTCAAGAGGAATAGAAAATATTTTGAATGGATATCATCCAGTTTTATTGCTGGCATTGATGTAGTTACGGTCGACTTACATTTTCGAAGTTTTCACATTGACCATATTTCTTGACTGGAAATGTTGCTGAGACTGTTCTGTAAGACTGGGTAAGTGACTGCTGGTTTTAATAGATCTGTGCAGTAAATTACTGAAATTTTTGTTAGGCTGTAAAGCGAAATATCTGATTGAGATATTGGTGATACAGTGTAATCAGTAGTTGGCTGGAAGTTTTGACAGAATTTTAGAATGAATAACTAACTGATATTTTTGTTTCTTGCGAAATTGTTAAGCTAATGAATGACAAAAAGATTTGATAGAAGCAGTCAAATATTAAATGGTTGAAAATTTTGCTAAAATTCTAAATGAAAAAGAAAAATATATACAGGATCAATTATGGTCATATGTTGTATTTTCAAGATGTAATTTTTTTTTTATATTCATCCACCGAACTTAGCATCCACTATATTTTGAGGGGTGATAAATAAATTTAATAAAAATCTAATAAAAAACTTATACATACCAAAGTTCCTGCAAACCATTTCGCAACCAAGAATAAAAAAAAAATTATCTTGGCAAGAGAATTTGGAGGAAAACAGCCGACGATAACACAGAAGACATTTAAGACTTTATAAAAGTCCCGGGGTAAAAATAAAAGCACAAGGAAAAGTGAGCCCCGAAGTCCATGCAAATACTTACACACCGAAACGAGAAGAAGACGACGTGTCTCAGACGCGAGAATTTTCAAGCTGGAAAGTTGAAACGACAAAGCAGAAACAAAGATGCAGAGGAAAATAAAGACTCTTTTGGGGGATTCCGGCGCTACTTTGACGCAACCCAGCTGAGGTCTGGGAGGTTCAGTCTGAATATGAATGGCCTGTTTACCCAGACTGTTCTTCGAGATGAGATATTCGGAAAGGGTCAACTTCTGCGGAAGGGGAAGAGGATGGAGTGGATGGACTCTCCTCCAGCTATGAAGGAGATAAGACGGACCAGATCTCTTTTAAGAACTGCTTTCAGAATTTCGGTTGAAGATTTTTTTTTTTTTTTTTTTTTGGTGGGTCGGGGGTGTAGGTATTACGGGAAGGGAATTTCGTAATATTTTTTTTATGGTTTGAAAAAGCAACTTTTTTTTTGTAATACGTGAAGGGAATTTGGGATTTTTTTTATGTTGTCCTAAAGCAAATTTTTTTTTTGTATTACGGGAAGGGAATTTCGTAATTTTTTTGTGTTAGTAAAAGCCAATTTTTTTTTTTTTTTATTACGGGAAGGGAATTTCGTAATTTTTTTATGCTTTGTAAAAATAACTTTTTTGTTTTACGGGAAGGGAAGTTTGAATTTTTTTTTGTTTTGTAAGGGCAACTTTTTTGTATTACCGGAAGGGAATTTCGTAGTTTTTTTATGTTTTGTAAAAGCAGTTTTTTTGTATTACGGGAAAGGAATTTCGTAACTTTTTGTAAAAGCAACTTTTTTTGTATTACGGGAAGGGAATTTTGATTTTTTTGTTATGTAAAAAACTTTTTTTTGTATTACGAGAAGGGAATTTCATAATTTTTTTTTTTATTTTTTGTAAAAGCAACTTTTCTTGTATTACGGGAAGGGAAATTTGAGTTTTTGTTTTGTAAAAGAAACTTATTTGTATTACGGGAAGGGAATTTCGTATTTTTTTTTATATTTTGTAAAAGCAATTTTTTTTTATATAACGGGAAGGGAATTTTAAATTTTTTAATGTTTTGTAAAAGAAACTTTTTTGTATTACCGGAAGGAAATTTTAAATCTTTTTTAATGTTTTTTAAAAGCAACTTTTTTGTACTACGGGAAGGGAATTTTGAATTTTTTTGAGGGTGCTTTGTTAAAGTAACTGAATAAATTATTGGCAGTTATAGTACAATGTAGAAGTGATAAAGATAAAGAATAACCGTGATATTAATTTTCTTTTTTCTTTTTACTTGGTGATGTTTACAAAGATATATAGTAATATTAATAATAAAATTAAGTTCTCGCTTTGTTAGAACACGATAAAATTATTACATGATTTTCGAACGAATGATTTTCACGCTGTATAAAAACATTAAAAAGGAACGTAAAAGTGTTTAATCATGATCTTTTGTATATTTTTTTTAGTCACTTGCTCAGCACTCAATCTCCATAGAGTACGTAATTGACGACAGAGCACTACACGCACACAAACACATACACAGACACATGTATGTATGTATGTATACATACACTACTTGGTTGGTCAGTGGCTTAACATTTGCAAGGTCCTTGGTAAGATTTCAGCCCTTCCGCTTACCAAATTTTAAGATTCTGCCATTCCCTCAAGTAGGAGAAATAATGTATATATATACAGTATACATACATATATATATATATATATATATATATATACATATATATATATATATATATATATTATTCATTAATAAGAGGGACAGGAATTAAGATTTCAACGCAAATTTGAAGACACTCAACTATGCAAAAATGACATCGCAACGTTAGCGGAGGCTCATCAGAATTACAATACGTCATAACGCAAAGGAAAACATACTAAATATCAGATTGAATACAAATATAAAAAAAAAAAAGAAACAGACATACAGTTTCCTTCATAAACATTACAAGGCATCGCTGACGTCATCGCCTGACTCCCTCGGCCTCGAGACACCTGCGACACGTAATATGCTCTCTCTGTCTATGGGTGTAGGGGTAGGGGTAGCGGTTGGAGGGAGGAGGAGGAGGAGGAGGAGGAGGAGGAGGCGTCTCTGTAGGGGTAGTGGGGGGTGTGGGGGTGGGGGGCGAGTGGAACCCATCCCGGAAAATTCATTATAATGGAATCCCCTTTTATTTTTCCGGGGTTTTGAAAAGGAGACAGTTACAGTGCTCCGGGTTCCTCTTTATATCACTGGACATCTTAAATTTAATTCCCCGGCTCCGAACTCTCATCTTTTTCCTGATGAGAAACGAAGGAGATTTTATATTATATATATATATATATATATATATATATATATATATATATATATATATATATATATATATATATATATATATATATATATATATATATTTACATATATAATATATACTTTATATTTTTTTATTTATATATATATATATATGCATTATAAGTATATTTATATGTATACATGTGTATATATATGTATGTATGTTTTACATATGTACATAAATGTATAAATAAACATACAAACATATATATATATATATATATATATATATATATATATATATATATGTGTGTGTGTGTGTGTGTGTGTGTGTGTTATGGACAGGGCATTGTGACAGAAGAAAGAGGGAAGGCAGCTTTTTGACAGAAATATAAGGCGTCCATCTTTTCCATTGTTTTTCAGGTTCATTTCCACCATTCCATTCAGTCCCATCTCCACATACATTAATAAGAAAGAACAAACGCGCATACGCAGACGCATACTCAAGTTACGAGAGAGAAAGTGGGAGTGAAAGAGGGAGAGAGATAAAGAGAGATAGAGTGAGAGAAGTGGCAGCTTGGGATTAATACACGAATTGTATACGGAATTAATTTATACGATCTTGACGTTGTTTGTGATGACGCTCTGAAAATATTAACTTATTTTATTTTATCATTACTGCTTATTAACATACTCGTTAACTATTATAAACCTTCTGGGTATTTACTTGTGATGTAGATTTGGATTAAACAAAGCACTGGCAAAAATTATACAGAAAAACTGTAGAAACTTATTTTCTACTTTTTACACATTACAAGAGGAAATGTGCAAAGCTGTATTCGTTATACATGTATGTATACAGACAGGAATGTTTATTTATATGCATACATATAACCTTATTATACATAAATTTGTTTATTCAGCGATATAGATGTCATCTAAGAATAACCAATGAATACCAGGAATTTCCATAATACAAGCTGCGCGATATATGCGTATTCATATACATGTACGTATACAGGCAGAACTGTTTACTTATATGCATGCCCATAAACTTTCATTTACAGATGTGTATATTCAGCTAAGAGTAGCAAATGAAGAACAGGAATTTGTTTTTTTTCAAATAGGAAAAGATTAAAGGTCGTTTTTTAGCTGTAGTGAAATAGGGATTTCCTTCTCATGCTTAAAAAAGATCCAGATTTCTGAATATTAATTCTCCGGCATCAGTCGCATAGACCCCAAACTCATCCTCCAGTGTGTAGCAGTTAATCTTTTTTCATTATTATTTCGAGTAGAAAAAAGTATGAGAGAGAGAGAGAGAGAGAGAGAGAGAGAGAGAGAGAGAGAGAGAGAGAGAGAGAGAGATTTTATACATATTTTATTCTGAGAACATATTGGATCAGAAATATTTATATATTTATGCATATATACCTGTATATATATATAAAATAAATATATATATATATATATATATATATATATATATATATATATATATATATATATATATATATATATATATATATATGTATATGATAGAGAGAGAGAGAGAGAGAGAGAGAGAGAGATTGTAATTTTGAACAGTTAAAATGAATAACGCTCTGCTCCCAAAAGAGCTTTGAGAATAACGTCAACAGTATTTATTTACTGTAGTTGTACCTTTGACTTTCATCACTCCCTGTAAGGGCTTCTGTAATATCTCTCTCTTTCTCCCTCGTCGTTTAAAACATTTTTGAAACGCGGCAGAAATTTCATTCTCATTTTTTTTAAAAGTCGTATGCGGATATAATAATTCTCATTTTCATCATTGAAAACAACTATTCGCATGAAATTTCATATGTAGTTATTGACTTGCCATTTGCAAAGGAACCTTGATAGGAATTTTGAGTTCAGAGCAATTCAAATAGATTTTAGTGCTGCTTTCCATTTAGTAAATCACAAGGCACTTGTTTATAAACTTCAGAATCTTGAAGTGGGTGGATAT
>NC_089763.1:22590994-22600994 GCF_040412425.1 Macrobrachium rosenbergii | reverse complement strand
TTGTCTGTCCGTCCGAACTTTATTCTGTGTGCGCTTTTTTCTGTCCGAACTTTATTCTGTCCGCACATTTTTCTATTCGCACTTTATTCTGTCCGCACATTTTTCTATTCGCACTTTATTCTGTCCGCACATTTTTCTTTCCGTACTTTATTCTGTCCGCACTTGTTTCTGTCCGCACTTTTTTCTGTTAGCACTTTTTTTCTGTTCGCACTTTTTTCTGTCCGCCCCCAGATCTTAAAAACTATTGAGGCTAGAGGGCTGCAAATTGGTATGATGATAATTCACCCTCCAATCATCAAACATACCAAATTGCAGACCTCTAGCCTCAGTAGTTTCTATTTTATTTCAGGGTCAAGTTAGCCATAATCGTGCTTCTGGCAACGATATAGGATAGACCGCCACCGGGCCGTGGTTAAAGTTTCATGGGCCGCGGCTCATACGGCATTATATCGAGACCACCAAAGATAGATCTATTTTCGGTGGCCTTGATTACGGGTAGTAGCGGCTGTACAGAAAATTCGATTGCGCCGAAGAAATTTCGGCGGATTTTTTACATGTTATTCGTTGTGCTCCAAATCAGGCGACAGGGGGAAGAATCTAGAAAAAACAAAAATCTAACATCTGACAGAAACATCATTAAACTTTCATTTTAATCTCCGGGAGAAATTTTCTCGGTTTTCCCGAAAAGTTTGAAGAAACAAATAAATTCTCAAGAATTAAAATAAAATATTGCATGATTTTTTCCCGTGAAACGTGAATGAAAAGTGTCGCACTTATTTTCTAGAAAAATGTGAAGACTAGACTTCCATAGGATGTAGAAATTAATGAGCTAATTTCTGAAATATTCATAATATACTTTATATGAAAATACCATTGAGTATATGACTCAGAAATCAATTGTTTTCTGTTTTATTCCACAACATTAATTTATTTTTTAATTTTGATCAAGGGAATACAACAGCAGTATTAATAATAATAATAATAATAATAATAATAATAATAATAATAATAATAATAATAATAATAATAATAGCCGGGAGTTATAACTTATCATGAAGCTGAAACCCCTCTACAGAAACCATTTCTTTCTCTCTCTCTCTCTCTCTCTCTCTCTCTCTCTCTCTCTCTCTCTCTCTCTCTCTCTCTCTCTCTCTCTCTCTCGTTTAAGACGCGAACATTACTGATGCTTCAGATTTTACCCTTTTATTTCAATTTTTTTTTGTAAGCGAATAATGCCACTGGGGAGTTTCACGAAAAACATATCTGTTATTGAAGAAGGAGAAGAAGAGGAAAAGATGAAGAATGAATAAGAGAGAGAAAGATGAAGAGAAGAAGACAGTGAAGATTGGAAGGAGGAGGAAGAAGGGAACATAACGAAGGTAAAGAAAATGGAAGCGAGACTAGAGAAACAGAGTGAAATAATTGCAGGCGTAGGAGGTGGAAAAGAATAGAGAGAGAGAGAGAGAGAGAGAGAGAGAGAGAGAGAGAGAGAGAGAGAGAGAGAGAGAATATTAGCCAAAATAAAGGATGAAGAGGAGGAGGAAGAGAGACGAGTTATCAGTGAATGTAAAAGAGAGAGAGAGAGAGAGAGAGAGAGAGAGAGAGAGAGAGAGAGAGAGAGAGAGAGAGAGAGATAAATTATTAGCCAAAATTATGAGGCGGAGGGAGAGAGACGAGTTATCAGTGAATGTAAAAGTTAGAGAGAGAGAGAGAGAGAGAGAGAGAGAGAGAGAGTAAATGTGAACGATTTAGTAAAGGAGAGAGAGAGAGAGAGAGAGAGATCAAATTTAGTTAATGTTAAAGAGAGAGAGAGAGAGAGAGAATTTAGTTAATGTAAACGAAGGAAGAGAGAGAGAGAGAGAGAGAGAGAGAGAGAGAGAGAGAGAGAGAGAGAGAGAGAGGGCGACCACCATCGAATGAGCAAAACACGAAAAAAGATGAACCCATTGTCAAATAAAGGTGGGGAAATTGTTCCCGCGCCCGATGACATATCTGCTCAGCGCAGTCGATATTCAAACGCAGTGAACTGTGACATAAATAATCCAATAAAATTTTTGGGGGGACACGATCAAAAGCAAAATGAAAATCACTCCGTGATTTATGCGCCGCGAAGCCCACGTTCCCTTTATTCCCTTACATTCTCTTTTCATGTTTTTTTTTTTTTCATGTTTATTGGTTTTCATGATATTGCCTGACATTTGTTTAAGCAACAATTTTTCATTTGCGTTTAATTCTTATGCACTTTCGTTAATGCAGGTTATTTACTACACTATTCTCCATTTATATTCTCCTTTCAACTTACGAAGGTAAATTTTTTAATTGATTTTTCTAAAGCAGAAAGATATTTGCTTTTTTTTTGTAATGATAGTAAATCTTGACGTCAGTATAACCCTGGTAAATTAAGCTGAAATGCAAGATCACAATGACATTTATAAAATTCACATTACACTAATTAACAGTTGTAAAATACAAGACATTTTATTCATTCATTCTTAAATTTTAGACTTTGAGATAAACTTGTCAGTTACATGAATAGGATTTAGACCAAAAGTTAAACTTCGTGCGCGAACACTGCTCTACTGTATATATGGAGAACTAAGATTCGATCCTTTGTAATTCTTTACGTCATTACAAAGCTTGTTGAAGACCGAAGTAAGTATGAGCGTGAGAACGGCGGACGTATCATTTCGAGATACTATATATATATATACTCGTATATATATATATATATATATATATATATATATATATATATATATATATATATATATATATATATATATATATATATATATATATATATATATATATACACCTCTCTTTGCCACATGAACCCTCCACACTCTAAACGGTCTTGCGAAACGCCTCAAAGCAGAATTCAAGTGCACAGAAGTCATTCAGTCCTCTTTCCAAAAGAGAGGATGAAAGGCTACCAGGGGATAAACTGCAACTGCTCTTGACATTTCGCCAAATTAATCCTTTGTTGCTTCTGCAAACTTTCCCGCTGGCAAAAGAAACCATTTGTAGATGAGGTTGATGGTGGCGAGCTATCAAGTGATGAATTGCAAAGGTGGAGTGTGATTATACGAAGGGGTGATTAAATGAATGGTTGTCTTGGGTTATGCAGTATTAAAGTTGTTTATTAGTTTTCTGTAAAATAAAATCTATTGAGTTGGCTATTTGTCTGTGCGTCCGCAGTTTTTCTATCCGCACTCAGATCTTAAAAACTACTGAGGCTAGAGGGCTGCAAATTGGTATGTTGATCATCCACCCTCCAATCATCAATCACACCAAGTTGGAGCCCTCTAGCGTCAGTAGTTTTGATTTTATTTAAGGTTAAAGTTAGCCATAATCGTGCGTCTGGCACCGCTATAGGTGCCAACAACATAGGCCAAACCACCGGGCCGTGGTTGAAAGTTTCATGGGACGTGGCTGAGAGTATCATACAGCATTATACGCCGTACAGAGAACTAGATTGCGCCGAGGAAACTTCGACGCGTTTTTTACTTGTTCTGTTTGGACTTGAAATGAGGTTTACAATTATGTTGCTAACATCTTTAAAGTAGGACTTGAGACCTTCTTGAGACCTGATGCTCGCATGCAGCCCTTAGGGAGTCAGGACGCGAAAGGGAGAGGGAATTTGACCTTGACCTAGGGTATGAAAATCCCTCCAATTTCGTGAGAGACAGATTTGACCTTCAGGATATTTTTGTTGATCAGAAAGATATTTTGTTACGGTATTAGCTCCTTCTTTCCATCTATTAGGCTCTCTGGCGAAAAGGCCTGCTTTCAAATTAGTCAACATTTGTAAAATGACGTCGCTAGGACCAAGGTAATTTTAGTAACTTCCGTTAAATATTGTCATTTCTTTCTTTCCCAAACTAAATTTCTAAGCAAATTATTTTGAGTAAAAGAAATTACGTTAAAAGAGAGAATGATTGATTGATTGACAGATTTTTGCGGCCTTATTTGAGGGAAAACAAGAATACTGAGGAATGATTGTTAAGGAATCCAGTTTCACTCTGTTAATTCATAAACTACCCGTATGGATTTTTAGAATTCCTAAGAGGAATTCGCACTCAAAATAACGTAGGATATATCATTTTTTTCATGAAGTAGAACTACTGATTTTATCCAGTATAGAACGTATTCACATAATGGTAATGAATACATTTGCTTTGATTTTTAGAATTTCTAAGAGGAATTCGCACTCAAATTAACATAGGATATATAATTTTTACTCATGAAGTAGAACTACTGATTTTATCCAATATAGAATGTATTCACGTAATGATAATGAACACATTTGCTTTGATTTTTAGAATTCCTAAGAGGAATTCGCACTCAAAATAGCGTAGGATATATAATTTTTATTCATGAAATAGAACTGCTGATTTTATCCAATATAGAATATATTCACGTAATGATAATGAACACATTTGCTTGCTATGTAAAGCATTCGAATCAATGTATAGCCAGGGGTCTCTTAATTGATTTTCTGCGTGTGGCTTTAGCACCGCATTTGTGTATATGTATGACACATCTCTCCCAGAGCAAATAAAAAAAGACTGTAGATTGGAACTACTGCAGTTAAACTCACCCTCCCCCCCCAAAAAAAAATTGAAAAAACCACAAGATCTGTTGCACTTTCTTTTCAGATTGGTTTTAATCACGGGTCGCTTATGTGACAAAAACCCGCACTCCTGTGGACGCTTACTCAACCAAATATAAAAATAATATGAAAAATAAACTCGTTTCTTTCAGACTCAAAGACAATCGAGCACACCCGGGATTCCTGTTTCCGGGAATTCGATTCCGTCAGCCCTTGCTTGTTTTCCCTGCCTGAGAGATTCTCGGGAATACTGAAAAGCTTCCCAGCAAATAAAATGATACGGTAATGCTTTTGGAACTCTGGATTCCTGGAATAACCCCGGGGGCTCTTTCCTATGTGTCAGAGTGCAGGGGTCATTAAGGAATGATTGATTGGTTACGACACACTCGCGCACAGATCCTTAGGGTGGGTTTTCCTGGTTATTTGGGGAAAGGAATGTTTTATGATGTACTGTAATTATTATTGTTTTGAATTTCATTGTGTTGCGTTTGATACAAGCATATAACTTTGTGCAGAATTCATGCCAGCAAAGTATGAATATATATGTATATGTATACATATATATTATATATATATCATATATATTATATACACACACACACACACATATATATATATATATATATATATATATATATATACACATATATATATATATATATATATATATATATATATATATATATATATATACACACATATATATATATATATACACACACACATATATATATATATATACTTTTTTTCCTACAAGAACCAACGCACGCTTGGCTTCTTCCGCAATCCACTAGCAAACCCCTATAATATCTCCAGTGCTTTTTCACTGATCTTCCCTTCCCTAGTTCCTATACAGGATTTGCCTTTAGGCTATGTCAAATCTCTCTCCCAGGACCACACCTGAAGCCTTAACAAGGTTAACCCATGTCTCTTTTGTTCCCCTTAGGTGTATGGGACTTGAGGAGGCGTTCCTAAGTAGAGTTGAAAAACCTTTGTCACTTTGCTTTGATGTCCTTTGCATTTCATTTCTGGAGGATGGGGTTAATGACCTTCTTGAGCTCTTGTTTAAAAGTTTTATTAGCGCTTAACTTGGTCTTGGCTCTCTGGTTCTTGACGTGCGTGTGTTTTTTTTTTTAAGTTTCTGGGTCAATATTGGTTGTCTTTCACGTAATGTTAAAGTTGTAAAGACTCACTCTCTCTCTCTCTCTCTCTTTCTTTACAACTTTGATTTTATATGAAAGGTAAATTACATGAACACGGAAACAAAAGGAAAGTTTATATATACACACATTTATTTATATATATATATATATATATATATATATATATATATATATATATATATATATATATATATATATATATATATATATATATATATATATATATATATATATATAGAGAGAGAGAGAGAGAGAGAGAGAGAGAGAGAGAGAGAGAGAATCTTTACAACTTTAATATTTCAAGAAGGGCAAATAGCTTTAGACCCGCAACATCAAAAAATTTACGTCAAGAGCCAGAGAACTAAGACTAGGGGCCCAAACGTACAAGTTAGGTACTAATAAGGCTTGAAAATAAGGGCTCGAGAAGGTCATCAACCCGATCCTCCAAGGATGAAATGTAAAGAGGATCAAAGCAAAGTGGGAAAGGGTTTCAACTCCACTTAGGAACTCCTCCTCAGATTCCATGCACCTACGGAAAACAAAAGGGATTTGGGTCAACTTTGTTATGACTTCAAGTGTGGGACGAGGTAGCTGTCCTGGGAATAGGTTCAAGGGGAAATCTCGTATTGAAAACTGGGAAAGGGAAGATCAGTTTGATTAGCCTAAATTTTTGTTTCTTAAAACAATCAGTATTCAGCGAGACCTATTGAATTTGATTTGTAATGACGGTTTCTGTTAATCATGGCTTGTCATTTGTTTTCGAAAACTTTTAATGTGTTATTATGTTGTGAGTTTAAGTAAAGTTCGGATTTGTACTGTATAGTACAGTGCGAGACCAGGCTGCCCTAAAATGGAAGACTGCAGTATCTGCAAAAATACAAAACTGAGGAAAAAGGTAGATACTCACCTTGCCTTACTACTGGTTTTGCAGAAACTGCAAATAAGACCCCCTAAATACTCGTGGAAAACATTGAGAATCATTCTGAAACTGCAGTAACTTGTGTATTAGTGATTCACGAGGCCAATAGGTGGCATATCTCAATTTCGAAAATTTTGCAGATACTGCAGTTTTCCATCTTAGGGCTGCAGTAGGTATAAGTACTGTCTTTTGCCAGTACTTGGTATCGGTTGCTAGTATGTTAACCATGATTCAGCTATCTAAACTGATTTGATGAGGACGTGGAATTACATCAAACTCTTATTAGTTTATTTTAAAAGAATACTATTGTGCTGGCTGTGTCTGTCCGTCCGCACTTTTCTCTGTCCACCCTCAGATCTTAAAAACTACTGAGGCTAGAGGGCTGCAAATTGGTAAGTTGATCATCCATCCTCCAGTCATCAAACATACCAAATTGCATCCCTCTAGCCTCAGTAATTTTTATTTTATTGAAAGTTAACCATAATAGTGCTTCTGGCAACTATATAGGACAGGCCACCACGGGGCCGTGGTTAAAGTTTCATGGGCCGCGGTTCATACTGCTTTATACTGAGACCACCAAAAGATAGATCTATTTTCGGCGGCCTTGATTATTCGCTGCTGTAGCGGCTGTACAGAAAACTCGATTGCGCCGAAGAAATTTCGGCGCATTTTGTACTTGTTTTTCTCTAACCTTTCGTTTGCTGTTACCAAGAACTGGTAATGAGAGTTCACTGAAAAATGCTTGAAACTGTTGTGGTTTTGGTGAATCGGAAGGACCATAATTTCATTAAGGATAAATATCTCAAAGGAAATAAAATGGAAATATCACAAAGTGAAATAAAATGGAGGTCTGAGTAGATATATATGTCAAGAATAAAATAAGAAATCTGAAAAATTTTCCGGTATATTTATGTCGGCATTGTATTTTTAGAAAACTCTTTCCATCATTTGTACATAATATATTACAGATAGCTATAATATATTTTCACATCTAAGTTGTGTAATTATATATATGTATATATATACATATGTATATATACACACATATATATGTAGCACCATTTGGAAACAGACAAAATATTCAGGTAGGAATATCACATAGCATCCGATTGGTCTGTCTTCAGGAAGGCGATGGGGGTGGGTTCGGCGGTTCCCTCTCTCTCTCTCTCTCTCTCTCTCTCTCTCTCTCTCTCTCTATCCTCTCTCTCTCTCTCTCTCATATGTCAAAAGATCTATTTCGTTCTGCATTATAAATATATGAAATATATAATAAACTCAATATATGCAAAAATAGATTTATTATTTAAAACAACCCAATATAATGAATAAACAAAAAAGATTAAATGCATCATAATATAAATTGTCAAGCAAAAAAAATAATCCAACTCCTAACTCAAAAGTCTAATCATGGCTAATGTTGTAAAGTCAAAATCTTCTTATCAACTTAAGTATTAAGTCAAGTCTCAAAAAGTCAATCCACACAGAGATATTATAACTTTGCAAGGTATGCATTGTATGTCTCTATAATCACACCATCATACTATCTATATCATGCCCCAATATCATACAACCACCACAACCATGACATCGAAAAAATTAAGCACAAAATAATAACGATTTCCCAAAAATATGCAAGTATAAACATAATAAAAACATGCATGGTTAAACAAGAACACACTAAAAAAAATATTGAAATGGCAAAAAAGTATATTAAAGAGAGCAACTTGAAATATGGTAAAAGACCATAAGTCCACAAAGAAAACGAAAGAGTCTGAACTTGCCTATTCTGCCAACCCACACTCAAAGATAATTGATCTCGCTCTAGTTCCGCACTCGGACTAATTTTTTCAGAATTAGACACAAAATCGAGATTCTGTAACATACGAAAAATAGCAACCCAGTCATATGATGGAGCCAATACTGTGCTTCAGGTTAATTGCAAATGTAACGAAGTATTTGCTGAATGAACGAGCAACTGACGGCTTCACGACAGCAACATCTCACAACCAAAAATTGGGATCACATCTGCTATTGACAGTGTTGCCATATTTTCTGAAATATTTATATATACATATATATATATATCTACAACTAGGGTTATATGACTTATATATATATATAATTATTGTCATACATACATACAAAAATACATACATACATATATATATATATACATATATATATATATATATATATATATATATATATATATATATCAGACCTTATATATATATATACATATATATATATATATATATTTGTAAGTTGTGCACACACACAGACATATATATATATATATATATATATATATAGCAGTGCCTGCTTTGCATACATAAAAAAGTCATTACTGCCATAAAGACGATCAACAAGGGAGAGTGAACACCTGGCTACGACCCACCCAGTGACCCCAGACCTTAATTCACAGCTTAGGACCTAAAATCAAGAGAGGGAACAATGTTTTTTTTTTTGCTTTCTCAAGACGTTTCCCCTCCCTTGGGATCAATCTCGGTGTGCCTCTATCTACAGCTAGGTTTAACGACTTAAAAAATTGGTTCTCAAACGGAAAGGTCAGGAAGGTCAGACCTTAATTTGCCTAAAACCTCTTCTCTAGCAGTGCCTGCTTTGCCCAGTTTCCCTGACGCCTCTTTACCGAGTACTGCAAAAATTCTCTTAGCCTCCTCTCTCTCTCTCTCTCTCTCTCTCTCTCTCTCTCTCTCTCTCATCTGGAAAAATGTTCTCTCTCTTCCTTTGCTCTCTCTCTCTCTCATCTACTGCAAAAATGCTCTCTTAAAGTCATTTTCCTTTGCTCTCTCTCTCTCTCTCTCATCTACTGCAAAAATGTTCTCTTAAAGTCACTTTCCTTTGCTCTCTCTCTCTCTCTCTCTCTCTCTCTCTCTCTCTCTCTCTCTCTCTCATCTACTGCAAAAATAAAAATGTGCCATTAAAGTTCGTTTCCTTTAGTTAACATTTTATTTGATCACGCTATAAACAGGATTTCATTTAGAAATTCACTAATTCCAAAGTAAATGGAAAGTTGTGCTGATTTTTGCATCTCAGTAATCCATGTAAACATAACAACAAAAGGAGGAAAAAGCTAAGTAAAAGAATTCACTACAACTAGAAATATATTGTTAGCGTGCTTGGTTAGCTGCTGGCCTTGTGCCCTCCTTAACCCAGGTTCGAATTCTGGATTTTATAAACAGTTTCTTCATTTCATTCCAAAAATTCTGATTTAAAGGAATTCAGTGGGCAGTGTTAAAAAAAAAGAATTAGTGGATTAATGTATTTCTGATATTCACAGTGTCC
>NC_089763.1:22548494-22585994 GCF_040412425.1 Macrobrachium rosenbergii | reverse complement strand
TTTTGCTGTGCGTTTTTGTAGTTTAACTTTTTATGATATCAGTTAGTAGCTCTGTTATTTGCTTCCATTTTGCTGTGCGTTTTGTAGTCTAACTTTAGTGATATCAGTTAGTAGCTCTGTTCAGTTTTGCTTCCATTTTGCTGGTGCGTTTTGTAGTTTAACTTTTCCTTTATCAGTTAGTAGCTCTGTTCAGTTTGCCTCCATTTTTGCTGTGCGTTTTGAAAGTCTAACTTTTTCATGATATCAGTTAGTAGCTCTATTTCAGTTTGCTTCCATTTTGCTGTGCGTTTTGTAGTCGAAAAAACTTTTCATGATATCAGTTAAGCAAAAGTTCAGTTTGCTTCCATTCTGGTTGCCATTTTGTACGGTCTAACAGAAGATGGATATCAGTTAGTAGCTCTGTTCAGTTTCTTCCATTTTGCTGTGCGAGAGTTTGTAGTCTAACTTTTTGATATCAGTTAGTAGCTCTGTTCAGTTTGCTTCCATTTTGCTGCGTTTTTAGTCAGACGGGTTTCCTTTATATCAGTTAGTAGCTCTGTTCATTTTTCCACAAAATGGCTAATTGGTTCATTTTATCCTGTAGTAGCTCTTTTCAGTTTGTTTATTATCCGCCATCCATTTTGCTTGCGTTTTGTAGTTTAACTTTTCATTATCATGTTAGTAGCTATGTTCAGTTTGCTTTATTTATCAACTCCCTCCATTTTCCTGTGCGTTTTGTAGTCTAACTTTTTCATTTATCATTTAGTGCTTTATTCATTTGCAAACCCTCCACTTTGTTTAGTATCGCCTACAGGAAAAATGTTTGAAATGTATTGCAGGCTAATGATCTCGCCCTTTACTGAATTTTATTCATCATTTATTGTAAGCCACTTTAAATTGGTCTTTGAAGCATAACAATTGCCAGAAGGTTTGTTTTGGTTTCCTGCGTGACAAAGTTCACTTTGCTGCCGGTCTTACTCTTCCTCATCTTAATTCGATTTGGTGTTTAGCGATTTTTCCAGTTTTTCAATTCAGCTGATTCATTCGATTTTATAAGCAAGCAGCATTGATCGGTTTTTAAAAGCAGTCGCTTCGTTTGGTTTGATCGAATGCTTGCATTTGCTTTGCTGTATTCCTTCTTAGAAACCATTTGTTCGGTTTGTTGTTTTAACAACTTCATTCATTTTGCTCTTTGTGCTATGTAACAGCTTTGTTTAATTTCCTTGCTCGAACTCATGCGCAAAGTCGACCAACGAATCCTGGTCTGATTATCCAAAGAGAAATCAGATTCTAGAATGTTACAACACATATCCATCTGGACGTTAAAATCAGCACTTATTTTTCGTAAATTTTTACTTAGCACTCACTAAGAAATCAAAAAAAGACTTGGCAATAAAAGCTGTCTGGTATTTCAAGTAAGCTAAAGGATTTGTAGGTATATTGATGTTTAAAAGATTTCTGTTATCATTAAAAAGAAAAGGACGTAAAGGATGCAAAAAAAAAAAGTTCTACTGGATAGATTGAGGGAAAAAATTATTGGTGAAAAAGGACCTCAGTATCCAGGAAACAAGAGAGTTCAATAGATAAAGTTTAACGCACAGTGTACGTAGGTGGTTTTACTGGTGGAGCTACTGATGATTTCCGCCAGGCCCGATGTCTCCGGCCGGCCAGTGAACTTGAGTGGACAACTTATTTCTGGTAATAGAAATTCGTTTCTCGGTATAATGTGGTTCGGATTCCCAATGAGCTGTGTTTCCCGTTGCTAGGTAACCAGTTGGTTCTTAGCCTCGTAAAATAAACCAATCTCTTCGGGCCAGCCCTAGGAGCCGTTAATCAGCTCAGTGGTCTGCTAAACTAAGATATACTTAAGTGAAAGCTTTGTTTGGGCTAATATTGTGGTTTTCACTCAATTGCGTTCATCCACGATTCAGCAGTGAAATTGACAGTAAGTGCGTTCATCCACGATTCAGCAGTGAAAGTGTGACAGTAAGTGCGTTCATACGATTCAGCAGTGAAACGAGTGCGTTCATCACGATTCAGCAGTGAAAGTGTGACAGTAAGTGCGTTCATCCACGATTCAGCAGTGAAAGTGTGACAGTAAGTGCGTTCATCCACGATTCAGTAGTTAAAGTGTGACAGTAAGTGCGTCTATCCACGATTCAGCAGTTAAAGTGTGACAGTAAGTGCGTTCATCCACGATTCAGCAGTGAAAGTGTGACAGTAAAGTGCGTTCATCCATGATTCAGCAGTGAAAGTGTGATAGTAAGTGCGTTCATCCACGATCTGCGTGAAAGTGTGACAGTAAGTGCGTTCATCCACGATTCAGCAGTTAAAGTATACAGTAAGTGCGTTCATCCACGATCCAGCAGTTGCGGTAAGTGCGTTCATCCACGATTCAGCAGTGAAAGTGTGACAGTAAGTGCGTTCATCCACGATCCAGCAGTTAAAGTGTGCGCGTGACAGGTGCGTTCATCCACGATTCAGCAGTTAAAAGTGTGACAGTAAGTGGCGTCCGTCCACGACTCCAGCAGTTAAATAATGACAGCATGAATGGAACTGTAACCACTGTCCTGCCTGTGCTCGATCCACCCCTGAAGGGTTAAACAGCTTAGAGAGAGAGAGAGATTTGGAGAATTTATACAAATGCTGTGCATAAAAAAACCCAAAACACACGTAAATTCATGTAAACATAAATCTATACATACTTGCTGGTTCAACATAACAGGATCCATTTACAGAAACTAAGGGACTGTAAACAAGTGCTTGGTATACACAACAAGATTATTTCTCCTGAAAAAGCAGAAGCCATTATCTGAGTAAATTGGATTAGAATCAAACAGTAACCGCCAAGTAAATGCATTAGGAGAAAACCTTTGACGCTTAGAACATATGTTGAGAGGAGGATATCATTCCGCTGTTTCACAATTATTATATATTTCTAACAAAATGCGGAGCACCACTTGCAACGGGAAACTAATAACAGATTACCTGCAATAGAGAATCATTACAAGATCATTTTAAGCCAGAAAGAAAGTAAAGGAGACAAGACTCTGCTAAGCAGATAAATGTTTTTGGGGTAATTTTTTTTTTTTCAGAAAACCAATTTAATCTTTGTCCCCAAAACAACCTTGTCCTTGCTTTTCCAGACGTACAGAAAATGAAATAACTTATTCATGTCTTCGCTGGGGAAAATAGGAAGGGTATGTTTTACCTCATGCAAAGGGAAAATTAAATTCATTTCAATTTCGTGAAATTTTGAAGACATGTATTCGTTTCAGCCTGCCTTAATGAATTGATGACTTGAGTGACTGCGCATGCGCCTTTTCAATTTCGTCGTAATTAAATGTATGTCGTGCATGATGCGTTAAGTGCTGCCGAATGTTTAGCGTTGTGTAATTGGCGGTATGCAATTCATTATGGCATTTCATTAACAAAATGGTAGTCCATTCTTATTCTCTGATGTTTATAAGCACCGTTCGCTTCCTTCCTTTCTATTATTTTTTCATCGTGTGTCTTTTATTTCATTTTCCTTTCCCCTAAACTTACTCATTTTTTTTACTTACCTCTTACCAGCCTCGACATCTCTTAACTCTTATTTTTACTCATCTGTCTCTTTTCCTCTTCCTCCTCTTCCTAGTGTTTCTTCCCTTAGTAATTAAAACTTAGCATAAGCGGCGCTTTGAGCCAGCTTGTTTGAATTTTTGCTGAACGTAGGCTTAGGGCCAAATTGGGTTGTTCTTTTCGGTCATTATTCAAGCATTTGGTTCATCAAGAAATAATACTTATTTATCTTATGAGTCACTCTAGTGAGTAGATATTGAGTAGAAAATGTCTACAAGTTGATGAGCTAAAAGTGAACGTAAGACCAAGACACACACACACATTACACACACACATACATATATACTATATATGTATGTTGTACACACACACATATATATATCTATCTAATTATCTATTCTATCTATATATATATATATATATATATATATATATATATATATATATATATATATATATATATATATATATGTGTGTGTGTGTGTGTGTGTGTGTGTGTGTGTGTGTGTGTTTAGTGTAACTATTTGTTTATAAAGAAACAAATCAGATTGCAATCCCACATCCGCGATCCAGCCCAAATCCATCTTTAAGATAAAACAGTAAAAGTTCCAGAATGGACCATACAAAACCCCCTCTTACAAAGCTTCCCGTGTCTTAATTTGCAGGACCACGTCCGCGCATTTGTCCTCTGTGATATATCGGGCGAAATAACGACCTTCCCTAACATGACCTAAAGGGGCATTTTTCACTTCTATGAAAGGCGCCGGCCGAGAGAGATTTCGAAAGGAGAATTGTTGATAAACTCTAGGAATGGTGTTCCACGTTGTTACGAGTGAAAGGAATGGTCGAGAAAGAATGGTTTATAGTTTTGTATTTGGTCAGTAATGTATAGTTGAAGTTATATATTTTCTATAGTTTGATAAAGGTTTTTTTTTTTTTTTTTTTAATAAAAATGTTTATTCTGTTCTGAGGGAGTTTGCTTAGCAATTTAATACCTCTTTTAGCTTAGGTCTATTTCATGAAGTTTTTTGATTTTGAATGATAATTTGAAAATTTGGACTTTTTAATGCATTCAAAATAATATGGTTGTGAGATCTGTAATTTCTGTTAAAGTTAGCTATATAAAAAAATCTTGAAGGCACTTTTAAAATGGTAGAAATTAACTTATTGATATATTAGGTAAATATTTAGACAATTCGTGACAAAGGAAATCGCAGTAACTATCTTCCAGGTATAAAGGCCTTAGTGGACTCATTGCTGCTCCCACTAGACTCCTGACATCTGCTGCAAGTTAGTAGGTACCAAATTTTGAGAATGGGGCTGCGAGCCTTAATCCCAAGTCCTCGGGTGTTTGCCTTGATGGCTTCTGGGATTCTGTAGTGGTTATGCATCCAAGAGCTGACCAGATGTGTTACGTCTTCGTAGTTATTGGTGGTAACCCATCCAAGGAGAGATTTGACTCAAATATCTGTAGTCACTGGTTATCACCCACACGAGTATTGACCAGATTTGAAATTGCTTAGTTCCCTTGATGGGAAAGTAAGCAACGAAGGAAAGTTCTGATGGAAAGTGACTCATAGCATTATAAATTTATCAGAACGAGTTTCATTTTTCTGTGGTCCACTGCATTGACAAATTAGGTCTCGATGAGATTTTTCATTAAATTTTATGGTTGGCTAAAATGGGAGTGTAAGGTTTTTAGTTTTCTGTAAAAGAAAACTATTGAGATGGCTGTCCGTCTGCGCTTTTTCTGTCCGCCCTCAGATCTTAAAAACTACTGAGGCTAGATGGCTGCAAATTGGTATGTTGATCATCCACCCTCCAATCATCAAACATACCAAATTGCAGCCTCTAGCCTAAGTAGTTTTTATTTTATTGAAGGTTATATTTAACCATGATCATGCGTCTGGCACCGCTATAGGTACCAACAACACAGGCCACCACCGGGCTGTGGCTGAAGTTTCATGGGGCGCGGCTGAGAATTTCATGGGCCGTGGCTTTAGAGTTTTCATACAGCATTATACGCTGTACAGAGAACTTCGATTGCGTCGAAGAAACTTCGGCTTATTTTTTTACTTGTTATAGTATTAGGCATATGTAATTCAAATTATTCCAAATTAAATCCGGTCCCTAAAAAATAAGTTTATGAGCTTCAAAAGATCACTACAGGTATAGAACTCTTTGACAGTGTAATAGCCCATTAGATATTTCATATATCTTTGAAGTCAACAGACATCTGCATTGCAGATGTATGAATTTCTTTCTTCTTTGACAAATGAGGCGGGTTAGTCAACACCAATGCTTGGGAGACTTAGAAAGTTTGTGCACGATTTTTTTTCCTTTTATTACGGCTAGGTTTGAAATGAGCTATTTTACCTACATTGCTAACCTTTACAAAATATAAAAACAAAACTTCTAAGTTTTATAAAGACGAGATCGTGACGAAACGTCGGACGCAATCAAAATAAATTAAAGAAAAAAAAAAAGAGCTCTTAGAATATCGAATGAATATCGAATTACACTTTAGTTAAGACTTGTCTTTCTCGGTATGATGTGTTTGGATTCCACACCAATAAACTGTAGGTCCGTTGCTAGGTAACCAATTGGTTTCTTAGCCACGTAAATAAGTAATCCTTCGGGCCAGTCCTAGGAGAGCTGTTAATCAGCTCAGTGGTCTGTGGTTAAACTAAGGTATACTTTAACCCTGTCGAATATCTAAGTTCAACTTTCCCACAAATTCTGTAAACGTCATTCTACACTAATGCATTTTTGATAGTTGTCATTATTACATTACTGTGATTTAAAAGAAGGGTGATATTTACTAATATTTCATCTTCAACAGTATGGCGACATCTTTATGTGAGGTAAGTTCGAAACAGATGCTACCCATTTAAAATCTATTCACAATCTTAAATTAAAAACCAGATAGGCTGGACTCCTGTTAAAGAGTGAGTGTGTGTGACAGAGAGAGGAGAGAGAGAGAGAGAGAGGTGAGAGAGAGAGTCTGCAAGAAATCTTATTCCCGACAGCAAACTTGTGCTTTAGTGGGGACGCGGAGACATTTTTTCAAGCATTTGTAATTCAGCCTGAATGAAACGGCACAAGTGGGGGAGCTTCATGCTTTATTCATCAAAGTTTGAAGATTTTGCCTTCATCCAGGCAATGGTGGATGTATGCCCCCGCCTTTTTACGTGTCTTGAAGCAGTGGCATGAAATTTCATTTCATTTTATGATTTTATATTTTTTTATGTTTTCCAGAGTAAATGTATATAAATATTTTTTTATTTAATCTTGACTTCCTTTTATTAAAACCTTGATTATTTTTTCCACTTGCTTGCTATGTGGGTTACTCTGCAAATTTAAATGTATATATATATTTTTTTATTTCATCTTCCCTTCCCTTCATTAAAATCTTGCTTGCTATCTGGGTTACAGCTGCCATTTATTTTTCTTCTTCTCTATTAATTCTCCTTCCATCCGTCTACCTTTTTCTCCCTGACTTGTCCCACTTCCTCATCATCCAGCATTATCCTTCTCCTCTCTTCCATCTATTTTCTCCCTCCTTATCTGCCTTTCATCTAATATTTACGGTAATCAACGCGTTGGCGCAAACTTGAGACATTATTTTGCATAACACGGCCAGGAAGGAAAAATTTCCCTGACGTTCCGTCCAAAGTTTAATTGCTTTACAAGGACAGTGATTAGTGTTGGGAGAGGATGCACACCCTCTGGGGCATGACCCTTTGGGACCAGTGCTGTGCCATCATACCTCCACCACGACTCCCTTCACCACAACCCATCTCCACCACAGCCACTTACCACAATCCCCACTGCAACCCTCCACCACAACTCCTTCACACAACCTATCTCCATTCTCCAACACAACCCCTCACCACAATCCCCAGCAACCTCCACCACAACTCCCTTCACCACAACCCATCTCACCACAACCCCTCACCACAATCCCCACAACCCTCACCACCAACTTCCCAACAGCCCCTACAACTCCCACCACAACAGTTCCCTCCATCACAACCCCCACCACAGCTGCCTCCCCCACTACAACTCCCACCACAGCAGTTCCTCCATCACAACCCCCACCACAGCCGCCTCCTCACAACAGCCCCCACCACAAGCCCTCCCCACAACACCACCCCACCACAACTCACTCCACTACAACCACACCCACCAACCCCCACCACCACAGCCTCACGACAATCCTCCCCTCACACAACCCCTCACCACAACGATTGTTCAGTATGCCGATGATGCAACACGTGGGTGTAGTGAAGTCTCACTTACGAGAAATGAAGCTGCCCTCAGCCTCACCGGGACACGGACCTAACCAGGAATGGTGTAGTCGGTGGGATATGAGGCTGAACTCCAGTAAAACAGAAAACACTATCGATTAGCAGATATCGTACAGATTCCCACCCCCATCCCCTCCCTTCAGGTGGATGGAACTTTACAGAGTCTGAAGCTTTAACTATTCTAGGTGTAACCTTTGAATCACACCCAACTTTTGAGAAACATCTAATGAAAATTTCAACAAATGCTGCACGAAAGTTAGGCATTTTCATGTAACCCTCATGTATTTTATGCAACAGTGATAAAATCAGTGCAACAGGTTTGAGTCATTTGTACTTCTTTTACGGAGCGCTGTCCCATGGTGGATGTCTGTCTGTTGTGAGATTTATCTCTTTTAGATAAAGTGGTTCGTGGTGGTGGGTTTCTGTTTCCTAATAGCAGCGGAAATGACTTGGACCGTCGACGGATGGTCTCTTGTTTCTCACTTGTTCATAAGTTGTTTTTCAACAGAGACCTTTCACATTCACAATTGACCCTTTTTAATATTTTCCTGCCGAGAGGAACTGAACAGCAGGGTCAGTATGCAGTAAATGTGCCTCGCTGTCGAACTCCTCAGTTCCAGAGGTCCTTTATTCCTCACACCGTCGGACTGTGGAACAGTCTCCCTTCAGAGGATGTTGTGCAGCTGGAACTTCTTCAGAAGTTCAAGCGAAGATGCAATGCAATACTTCCCTAATACTAATCTTCTTGAATTTTAATATTCTTTTGTCTATTTGTCTATTTATTAATTTTATTTTGATAAGGGGATCCCTTCTTTCTGTATTTCACTCTACTTCCTAATACTTCTTCCTAATGAACACCATAATGTTCTTTGGAAGCTTGAATTTCAAGTCAGTGGCTCCTATGGTGGGCTTGTTTCGTATGGATAGGTTTCATTTACTGAACAATAATAATAATAATAATAATAATAATAATAATAATAATAATAATAATAATAATAATAATAATAATAATAATAATATCTGAGGGAGGACAGAAAAAGTGCGGACGGACAGACAAAGCCGTCACAATAGTTTACTTTTACAGAAAACTAGAAATCTAAAAGGAAACCCCCATCAGAATTTAATTAGATGAAGTCTTACAATATTGAAACGGTAATCGTCTGAAACACTGGCAATGAAGGTTGTTAGCAATCTAGTTCTGTAAACTAATTTAATACGTACACACACACACACACACACACATACACACATATATATGTATATATATATATATATATATATATATATATATAGTATGTATACTGTATATATATGTTTTATATACATATATATATATTTATGTATGTACATACATGCATACATACATACATATATATATATATATATATATATATATATATATATATATATATATATATATATATATATACTCTATATGTATATATATATATATATATATATATATATATATATATGTATATATGTGTATATAGAAGATATATATATATATATATATATATATATATATATATATATATATATATATATATATATATATATATATATATATTATATATTATATATAGCGAGAATAACGCGCTTAACCAAATAAGGTGGCGCTTTCAACGTTATTCGTAAGATGTCTAGCACACGGTTGAGGTGATGACGTCATCTGAAACTATTATTCATTATGATACTCTCTCTCTCTCTCTCTCTCTCTCTCTCTCTCTCTCTCTCTCTCTCTCTCTCTCTCTCTCTCTCATTTCGCCACAAATCGTACGAAGGAATGTAATATCAACTTGGATTTTCATCTCCGGGAATTAATATTAAGTGATGGAACGATTAATTCGGAATACTTCAAACGAAAAATTTCCACCGTCTTTTGGGTATATATTGAATATAAACTCTATAACTGTTCCATCTTCGTAGAAACAAGTATCGAATTGAATGTAGATTTGGCCGAGTGTGTCCTCTTTCTTAGATTTCTAGCAATATGAAAATATTTACTTCAAAGGGAAATCTCTTCGAGTTGAGCAACGGTGGTTCATAAGAGAGAGAGAGAGAGATTTTGAGGACGTTACAAGGCTCCACTGAAGTTTCCGAAAGCTGCGAAGCGCGAAGACAGAAAGAGACTCTTGCCCCCCTTCTTCAGGCTCTTCAGAAGTTCCGAAACCGACGACTCCGGAGCCCGCAGCAGATCCGGAGTCACGAGAAGCCTTTTTTAGATTCTAACGATAAGGCAGATCACACTGAAGGGTAACAGTCCTAATGAATGTTATTAAGTGTCATCAGTTTTTGAATAATAATATTGTGGCCCGGATCCCACTTGTTAGATCTGTGGTATTATCTTTTATACGGGAGCATTGGTTGCCTGGACTCTTGGTAGGACTTGGAAGCATTTTGTACTTGAAATTCCTCAAAGAGAAATCAACGCGTAAAACTGCAGAAGACCAAATGTTTAGGATCCTTTGTGAAATGGTATGTCTCCAGCAGGTTTGTGACCAGTGGAAAAAGAACTTTGAACTAGAAGAAATAAAGAAACGCGAACTCTCAGAGGACCTTGAGATAAAAGGAGATTTCATACTACAACTTCAAGAGGAAATAGCCGCTAGGGAGAGGCTGAAGATGCCCTCAAACAGAGGGTCCAAATTTTGGAAAAAGAATTAACGGACGCCAGGGAAAGGCTTCAAGAAGCTTTGGCGGATGCGGAGAAAAAAGTACGGGAGGGGATGGAATTGGCTGAAATAAAGTTTCGCCTTCTCAGAAGTAATAGAACAGTTTTGTTGTTGAAGAAGGATCTTAAGTATAAAGAACAAATGATATTAGAAAAAGAAAAAGAACTTAAACAGGAAATCTCCCGTAGGAAGGAGGCTGAAAATGCCCTCAGGTCCATGAGACGGAAAGAGAGAAACACCTACAGAGGCATATTCTAATGAATCAAAAAATGATATTACGAAGAGACCACCCTTAGCTGATGGAGGTGTTTTGACTGGCTGTGCAGCAGAAGGGCACAGTGCCTGAGACACTCAGGGGCGCAACGTGGACGAGTCACGGCTTGACTTGATGACTGCAAGGTCGAAGACGCCACCCTTAGCTGATGGAGGAGTTTTGACTGGCTGTGCAGCAGAAGGGCACAGGGCCTGAGACACTCGGGGGCGCATCGTGGACGAGTTACGGCTTGACTTGATGACTGCAAGGTCGAAGACGCCACCCTTAGCTGATGGAGGTGTTTTGACTGGCTTTGCAGCAGAAGACCACAGGGCCTGAGACACTCAGGGACGCATCGTGGACGAGTTACGGCTTGACTTGATGACTGCAAGGTCGAAGACGCCACCCTTAGCTGATGGAGGTGTTCTGACTGTCTGTGCAGCAGAAGGGCACAGGGCCTGAGACACTCAGGGGCGCATCGTGGACGAGTGACGGCTTGACTTGATGATTGCAGGGCCGAAGACGCGCCTCTGGCTAGTTTGTGACCCATTCATTTCGCCCTTGTGGTTACCTCTTGTCTCGTCAGTCGAGCTTGACTGACTAATATCATAACATTTCCCTGCTGCACAAAACAACGTTTAACCTAGCCACTGAGGGTTGACCAGCCAGCCAGCGAGCTGCCCCCACCCCTCAGTGCCGGTCCCAAGCCCGGATAAATAGGGAGGGTTGGAGTCCGGGTAAAATTTTAAAATTTGCCAATATTCCCCATTGGTCAACAGAATTATTTTTCTAGCATATTTTCACGATTTTTGAACGAATTTGATGACGATTTAGCTCGGAAATCAATAGTTGTGGAGTTAGGGTACCAACACTCTAACCCCAAAAGGGAAATGAGCTGTTTGAAGATTTCAACTGTTCCCCAAGACCTCGGCTTTTTCTTACTTCTCAAGATCCTGTAACAACTATCTTTGGTAAAATAATAATAATAGTAATAATAATAATAATAATAATAATAATAATAATAATAATAATAATAATAATAATAATAGTTACAAGATCTTATGGAGTAAGAAGAGATTGAGGTCTATATAGCAGAAAAATTTAAGGGAATAGATAGAAGTGATGTGTGTGTGTGTGTATATATATATATATATATATATATATATATATATATATATATATATATATAATAATAATAATAATAATTATAATAATAATAATGATAATAATAATAATAATAATAATAATAATAATAATAATAATGCAAATCTTCTTCACAATCCCGTGAATATGTTTTATAAAATACAAAATCCCATTTATGTAAAGTAATGTATTTACAAATGATAAATAAATTCCAGAGGAGCTTTCGAGAGCCTGCTCAGCTCCCTTCTTCAGCTAGAAATGACAGTCTTGGTTATAAAGAACTTAAAAACAAACTTTAAAAACAAGGGTAAACAAGACGCATTCTTTACAAAAAATGATGATCATTAGGTAATTCCTCGTTCTCGATCTCCAAACAAGCCAACCGTCGCGATCTCCTCAGGTGACTGCCTCCGTTGTTTACAGCCTCCTCTTCTCAAACCAGCATAGCGCCTGCACGGAGGTCAGCTGTTTGCAACTCCGTTACCTGGGCGGGAGAGGCAGAGATAGCGGCAGTATCGAGGGTGACTTGTGGTATACAAGGATTTTCTATAATTAAAATTTTGATATAAGTAGAACAAATAAGTCTGTTGATAAAAAGCTATCTTCTGTTGTACAAACTTATTACCTTCCACCGAGTTCCCCATGTTGAGGGTTGGCCATCTTCTCATTGCCATTATGGCTGTAATGAATTTGGGCCCCTCGTTGGTTCTGTGTGGTCAGTCCCAAGCTTGGATAAATAGCACGTGGGAGGTTGGAGTCTGAAGTCTGACTCCATCAACCAAATCATGACCAAGAACAATGTCAATGAGAAGATTTAGTCGATTTCCCCAAGACCTCAACATGATGAGTAATAAGTCGTTTACAACAGAATCCTATCAACAGACTATCTTTGGTAAAATATCAATAATAATAATAATAAAAATAATAATAATAATCACCTAATAATAATAATAATAGCCTCTACAAGATCTTATGACAGTAAGAAGAGATGTTTGAAAGAAACACTCTTCTTTCGTGAGCAAAAAATTTCAGGGAATAGATCGAAGTGATGTATGATCATCATTTTGTAATATGCGTCTTGTTTACTGCTATTATATAAGTTTGTTTGTATCTTACTGCAACTTGTCATTTCAGCTGAAGGCTGAGCAGCTCTCCTTTCTGAGGCGCTCCTTTCATACACTTCAAATATTGGACCTACATAAATGTGAATTTTAATTTAATAATAATAATAATAATAATAATAATAATAATAATAATGGATCTTGTAGTAAGAAGGTCTATATGGCAGAAAAATTTCAGGAATAGATAACAGTGATATATATATATTATATATATATATATATATATATATATATATATATATATATATATATATATATATATATATATATATATCACTGTTTCTGTTCCCTAATTTTCTGCTATAGATCTCTTCTTACTATAGATCTGTAATATTATTATTATTATTATATTCATAATATTATGTGTGTGTGTGTATTATTATTGCAAAGAATAGTTATTTTAGAGGATCTTGAAGTAAGAAAAAGCCGAGGTCTTGGGGAACAGTTGAAATCGTCAAACAGCTCATTTCCCTTTTGGTTTTACGGGCGGATTCCAACCTTCCTATAGGATTACCTTCATTGTGTGCTTTTACTAACCCGTACAAGTAAGGTAACGAAGGGAATTTTACTGACAACTGACCTATTAGTTGTTTTTTAACTTTAAGGATTTTTTTTTCACTGTGCTATTGAAATTTTTTATGACTTGATCAAGGGGATTTTTTGTTAGTTTTATTAGTCAATATCATCATCCACTACAAGACTTTTACGTGATATGTAGTCAACTTTATATAAAATCACAATACTATTCGACTTATCAGCTTTTGAAGTATGTATTGTATTGTCTTTTAAGATTATTAAACTTTTCTGTGTTGTTTACAAAAAAAATTAGAATTATTTGACTTGTCCTTTTATAATATTTTTGGTGGTCAGTCACCTCTTTGTATAATCTTTTAATTGTCCTCTCACTGCTTCGAAACAGTTGATCCTAATCCTTTTCCTTTAGTAATCCCCATCAACAATATGTACCGGGAATCCAACACAATTGAATAATTCGTAGAACTGCCAAAACAGGGTTAAATATTAAGGAGGTTTTACAAAGGATTAGGATCAACCGTTTCAGAATCAGGGACTAGACAATTAAAGATTATACACTAAGTGACGACCGCAAAAATGTTATAAAAAGTACAAGTCAATAATTCTTTTTTTTTGCAAACAATACCAAGAAAAGTTTGACCGATCTTAAAAAAACAGACAATCATCACAAAAAGTTGATAAGTCGAATAGTATTGTGATTTTAGATAAAGCTGACTGCATACACGTATGCAAGCCCTACTGGATGATGATACGACTTGCAAAAAACTAACAAAAAATCCCCTTGATCAAGTCATAAAAAAATTTCAATAGCACATTGAAAAAAAATCCTTAAAGATAAAAAAGAACTAATAGGTCAGTTGTCAGTAAAATTTCCCTCGTTACCTTACTTGTACGGATTAGTAAAAACACAATATCATATAAACTTTCGAAATATATTATCAAGCTTTTATTCCCGTTATTTGGAACTATCTCCGATTCTCACATATATAATTGTCTAGGTTTAGTTGATAAAATTAAACAAAACCACTTTTCACCCCACTGATAGATTCGTTAGTTTTGATGTTTGTTCTCTTTTTACTAAAGTCCCTATAGATTCTATTTTAGAGAACCTTAGTAATGAACTAATCCATCATGAATTACCTCTACCTGTAAGTCGTATTATTTCACTCACTAGGCTGTACATTTGTGATTGTAAGTTTATATTCAATGGTTAATTTTGCCAATAAATATTTGGTATGGCAATGGGCAACCCTTTATCCCCACTCCTCTTAAACTTGCATATGAAATTCTTTGAAAAATGATATTTACCTATTATTATTTATACTCCTTTAAAGTGGTATAGATATGTTGACGATATTTTAGCTGCTGTTTTGCCTATAATGTGGTATTGATGTAAATGATTTACTCTCTAATTTGAATAACCAAGGTATCATCCATTAAGTTTACTTTAGGAATTAGAAAAGACAATTGCCTCCCTTTCTTAGATGTTTTAATACAAGAGAACCATTTCAATGGAAATTCAGTATTTATAGAAACCAGCAAACAGCAACATGTCCATTTTTTATTCAATCATCACCTTAATATCAAAATAGCATTTTTCTTCTATGTTTTGCAGGCTTTGCATTGTCAGTCCCAGTATTTGGATCAAGAAATCCGATGCCTAGGAAAAAGCCGAGGACAGATTTATGTTATCCTTCACATATACTAGATGTTTGTTACAATAAAGCCACAAAAAGTTTTATAAGTATTAACTTGTGAAAGAAACCCCTAAGAACATTCTTAGTTTGCCTGTTTTAGTGGTTTGAGAAAGCAAAATCATTGTTATTAAATTCTTTCTTTTTTTGTCAACCTCGATTTTTTCATTATAATAACACACACTAAAAGATGTTGTAAAAAATAGCCCTAATAAACAACATAATATAGAAAATTCCATGTTTTGGACTGCCCTTCTTTTATATTGGCCATTCTAACAAAAGATGCTTAGATATACATAATATTAAACAACATAAGTATTCAGTCAAAACTGGACAAAAAATCCAATGCTATATTCATTCCATTTTAAACTTTCACTGGATAAATTGGACTGAAAGTTCAGTGATTGCCAAATCCAAAATTTCTCTTTAAGAAATCTTTTGGAGTCTACTATTATACAGCTTACTTCCAGCTGTAATTTAACATGGCCTGGCATGCATTATTTGGACTCCTGCACAGAAAAATGTTCAGAATAACCTAAAAAGATAAATCACTGACTTAATTACAAATTAGTTTACCCTTATATATATATATTTTCTATGTATTTGTATGTTTAATATAATTTTTGTTGTAAAAGTGTTCATCTTGATGAATATATATGTTATATTCATCATGTTCCACTCAGCCTTTTTCGTGATTCAGTTTATACATTACACACACACACACACACACACACACACATATATATATATATATATATATATATATATATAATGATACGGTATGATCCTAATCCTTTGTAAAACAGTAAATATTTAATCCTGTTTTAGAGAGTTCTATATTCAATAAATTGTGTTGATTCCAGGTATATATGTTTCCCTTTATAATCCCCATCTGTCTTTGTTGTATGAGCTTGTGTTTGTAAAACATATTTGTGTGTTAGTCTGTGTTATACCCCAAATTGTGTTGAAGGCCTCAGCTATTGTTTTACAAAAGGGAAATTTTACCTTTATACAAATATTTTCATGTTCCATATTTTCGTGATTCAAGTTCTACATACATATATATAATTAATATAATTTATACACATATCTTTTTTATTTTATGGTTATATATACCTCAAAGTAAATATATGATACAAATATAGTGGTTTCTTAGGTAAGTTACTTTTAAAATAGTATAGTTTATACACACACACACACTTTATGATACATTTATTGTGGCTATTTTAGGCAGGATAGAACACACTGTATGTAGGACTGTAACTAGTATTTTGGCGTTATTTTCATGATAAATATATCTTTATGATTAAAAATTATTTATAATTTTCAAATATTTAATATATAAAATTAATATAGATTAAATAATGATAATATATATATTGTAAGATTAAATATGTAATAAGATTAATTAATAACACAATCTCAAAAGAGAAAAGAGAGAGAGAGAGATTTAGAGCCAGATAGATTGAACCTCATAACATTAATTATTACGACTGAGTACTCCTAAAGGTAACAGTGATCTATAGTCAAGAAAAACCTCCATTTATCGGACTCTGTTGGCAGCTGAGCTACCTAAAACTGTTTTTACCAGGTGGGTTATACTAAATAACTTTACTAAATTGATCTCAAAGTTAATGAAATCGTGACATAAAACAGTTATATACAGTATCATAATCTTTGCAAGAACAGAGAGAGAGAGAGAGACAAGAGAGAGAGAGAGAGATAGAGTAGAGAGAGAGACAGAAACAAATTAACTGGATGTGTCAGAAATCAGAATGAAACATATTTTAAGAATAACAAAGTAACACGTGCCAAATTCATCATCTGATGTCATTAAAGTTAATGTTGTCACTTGAGATACAAAAGGTGCAAATTAAGTTTGAAGCAGGGATTGTCAATGACATTTTAAAGCATTTTCTTTGCAATAATACCACGAGAAATTCTATAAGGAGTAATTCATCCCAGACACTAGACTATCTACTTACATAAACATGGCGTAATTGATTCATTGACATGTGTTGGATGTTTTCTCAAAGGGACGAACAATATTGATAATTGTTTACTCTGAATCACTCCTCCTAAAAGCCCATAAGCTTTCGAATCTTTATGTGTTATCCAAAACTGGACTAATCAAAAAAAAATAAATTAATTCCATGTATATATATGCTGACAGATATATAGCATTGCTATATATAAAGTGGTTATCATATATCCTACATCCACTTGTCTATATATATTCATAATATTTCATTTAGGGATGCTTCTTAACACAAAAACCCATTTCATTGAATATATATGGAAAAAGGTGATACATTACTCTATATATCACTATTTTCATATCTGCTCCATCTATCCGGCGTATGTTGATATATTCCTTGGTTGTCACAGACTCCCAGGAGTATCCTCCCAGGAGACAAATAGTTAGGGAATATAGGCATCTCCTAAAAGTCTTGTTTCTTTCAAAATCAAGGAATATAAATTTAACTGTATACCATGCACTGTCACAAAGGCTTGTTATTAGGATCTTCTATCAGCTATAGCTATCATATTATGTATATAAAGCTATTTTATATATATATGTGATCTATCATTATCAATGATCTGGTCCTTACCATGCTCTTTGTTTTTAAGATGTAGCTCAATAAATATAGGTAAAGAATTCTTATATTATCATCTTTGTAGAAAAATCCACTTTGTATATATAGATATATCAGATTCATGCATGATTAACACCTCTACTAAGGGGTATATATGGTTTATTACTTCTTTCGACGTGGCTCTTATCCATTTTTCATATTTGGGACACAATTTTTAATCCTTCCGACTTTGTTTTATGGCTTATATTCTTCACTTCTGGATTAAAGGAAATTACAGGTCTTTTCTTTTTCCATGCTGTTATCTTTAAGACCATGAAAACACTTGCTCTCTAAAGCTTGCTCAATGACTGAGGGTTGCAGGGGAGGCCTACCTCTTCTCAAAGTTGCTTAGGTATGTTGATGATCAGGATCTCTCCATTCAGTGTACAAATTCTGAATGCTCAATAATGAAAATTCATGTAGCCATATGTGATTTGCCTGCCCACTACAGAAAAGAATAAAAGTGGATAGGACCATAGAATTAGTCGATGGGCAAATCCAAAAGCCTTAAATAATTCTTTACACTGGTATTCCATTGCAATATTTTTTTAACAGGAGTCTATGTTGTTCTAACGTTACAGTCACCAAAAAGTTTTCTGAAGACACTACAATAAAATGAGAACTTTTTAAAACAAGAATACTTTTGATAAGACTGACAGATATAAGATAAACTATAATCCTAACGTCACAACTGCATAAAACCAAACAAGACGTGGGACATTATGGAGTCTACATCATTTCTACAATCCAAGTATTTTCAAGAAAGGAGATAATGTTCTTAAAGAAAGATTCATTCAAATTACAGTATATCATTATCTCGTATAGCTATCATGGCGGCAACTTTAAGCTAAACTTATATGCCTATTCTGGTTTAGTAGAGCGCAATCGCTACTTGTCATCCACCAGACATTAATGAAGTAAATGATTTCAATGAAGTCGATATATGACTATTAAAATGCGCTCAAAATTAAATAAAAAAAAATCGAAATCCAGAATAAGAAACATCAGGTCTTTTAGAAAGAGAATGCTGAATAATATCGGATTGAATTTTCATTGATCGCAAAATTTTGTTAAAATTCTGCATATAACTTGAATGTACCTCCGTGGTCTCTAAAACCCTTATTTTCTTCCAAAGACATTATTTACTTATTCAATACTTTCCTGTTTAAATAATTTTTCAGGGATCTTTATTTCGGTTTATTTCAGGGATAACGTACAGTCCTTTTGATAATCTAACTTAATTTAGCTCAGGTAAGGAAAACTGAGGAAGGAAAAAGTTTCAACGTAAGAGATTTTGATAGATTATAATGATGTGAACCAATCACGCAGTCCACTAGCACCTTTACCAAATCTACGTAAGCAGTGCTACAGGACCTTGTTAGCTTTAAACCTTTGAGCCTTTTGCTAGTTGGTGTTGGGGATTGCTGTCCACGGTTTCGTAAAAGCATTACCCATTTTTTTGTCCACCCACCCTTCAGCTCTCTTTCCAGAAGCCAATTCTTGCCTGCCAATTAGAAGCCTCACTAGCGATGCCAGTTTCATAGTCGGACTAAAACTTTTTCAAATCCCCACCACAAACAAACACTACAATCCTCCATCTGAGACCAAGGGAGACACCCTCCACCACAGCTTGTGTTTGATTCCCCCACCATTATTTAAGAAGACCCCCACAAGTCACTATTTCTTCTAGCTGTACAATACCAAAATGTTTATATATATATACATGTAAATTTATATATTCAACCATACAACCATATGGCCCTATCAGAATTTTAATATATACAGCCCTACTTCACCCAATATATATACATACTCACCCCTCCATGAAAATGTACCATATATTTGGTTGGTATACAGTATATGCGACACTGAGCTTGTCTCAACCATCTCTGATTAACAACTCATAAAGTGATAAGGTATATACAGCCCATATTATAAAAAATATTTGTTATATATATAATATAGTTATTTTTACAGTAAAAATGACAGATATGTATATATAATATTTCTTCTTTACCTGCCATAGGCCATATACCTGGATTCCACCAACTGCAATGGTTTCCAACAGATGTATATAGGAATATATTGACAGGGTCTCCATTATATAAATGTGCTCCTTCTATGTAAAAATGCCTCCAGATAATAACCAGCATATATATATATTAAGTTTTTTGGTTTGTGATCTTTCCTATTCGACTGGGTGGTATTTATAGCGTGGGGTTCCAGCTGCATCCTGTTCTCAGGAGTCCTGGCATTGTTGTCACTATGCGCTAAGGTTTCTAATAGCACGCTCTTCTGCAAGAGTCCTGGAGTTCCATCTGCACTAGTTTTTCCAGGTCTTTTCAATAATGGATGTCAGTGTTCCTGTGATAATAACCACATCCTTCTTATTTCTATTTTCATGTCTTGATACTTACTTATGTACTCTTTTCTCATCTATAAGACAAAATCAAAATGGGCTGCTATCAATGAATACTACTCCGCAGCACTTTGGTTTTGTCTTTCTTGGTGGATTTTTCTGGCTCCATTAAGTCCAGATTCCTGTCTGTTCTGATATACAGTTATTCTGCACATCACACACACACATTACATATATATATATATATATATATATATATATATATATATATATATATATATATATATATATATATATATATATATATATATAATATATATTGTTAAATGTGAGGGTCTTGGCATCATGTATTGTCCAATTTACGTAATTTTTCGCCCCTGCAAACTAAGATTACACATGAAACACCATGAAGCCAAAAGTTAACCCTGGCGACAGTCGTTAATTAGCCAAAGGTCGCCAGTTAGGGTTATTAACATAACAAGAATATTTGAGATGAATTTGATTTTAAACGCAACGGGTTCTTCCAAACATTCGAGTCGCGAGGCATAAAAAAGCATCGAGATTTGACCTGATTTTGCTTACCCTAAACTTGTATTTTATGGAATAACGGGGTTGAAGCTAACAATATAATAATTCTGGCTTTAATCTGGAACTTCAGAAACACATTTACCCAAGTGCAGTGGGGATGAAAGGAAGGAAACAAAGAAAATACAAAATACAGAAAAGATAATCAAAAAGTCAATCGACGTTTTCAACAAGAATCGACTTTACCTTATACGAAGTCGCTGGGCGCAACGCAAGGGACCGCAGGGGTGAGGTTTCGCTTCTTCCTACTTCACTAATAGGACGTAGGGAGCTAGAAAGTGGGACAAGGCAAAGAATATCGTTCGGCGACGCACGCAGCCACCTCTGGTTCAGTGATGAGTTCTGACCGACCTCGCCTGCTGGGTCAAATGAGGCCTACAGACATACCTCGGCCTCCGTCAATCCTCTTTGACAAAGGCATTGTCGAAAGAGACATAAAAGGAAAAGGACCTGGCCATATAACTAAGGGTCATTGAGCGAACCCACTCTGAGGCTTAGGCCTTAACTATATTTTGTTTATAACTTCCTCATGGCCATTTGTCTAAGAGTTTGATTGTTATTTGAAGATGGCCAGTCACTATAGCGGGCAGAGATGTTCTCTGTCGCAGGTCAATCTGATCACGACTTCTACACCCTAAATACATCGGGGCACAGCGTAAGCATTTATAAAAAGCTCCCTACTCTAAGAGGGCCTTCCTCCCTTTTTTGGGCGTGAAGGTTATATTAAACAAGCTGTTAGCCTCTCGTGGGTTACTCTCTCCTTCCCCCTGAGCAGATTAGTCCTGGTTGGCCTACCTAGCTACAGAACTACCTAACCTAGATAGGATATGAGCTATAATCACTACTTTACCTAATTCTAATTAGTACTAGAAGGTGCTCATGTTATTATAGGCTCCCCTACAATCATGATGTTTTTAGACCTAGCCTAGTGGTACATTCTATGATATTCTAAGCTCTAACCTATCCTAACTGGACCATAGCACCAACATAAAGAGTTAATGTTCTAACTAAATTACAACATGGTTTATGTTTAATACAATTAAAAATTTACTAATTAATTTAATTCATGATAAATGGAGTGCCTCACTAAGGTCTTAGGCATGCGTGTCATGAGCATCGTGGCTCGTTTCACAATAGTTAAGATTACTGAAATGGAAGTTATGCTACTTACATGATTATTACGCTCGGTGGTAAGTGGAAAGAACAAGGCCTACTAAATTGATGTACCCGTAATTTCTTTTAAGGCAGCTAGGCTAGGTACCAATAAAAGGAAGAGATCACACTGGCACTTCTCTCTGGGCAAGGGGCCAGGATCACTTTAGATGTTAGGGCACTGTGCCGAGAGGGCACTAGTGCCAGGATGAGCTTATAAGCTCGGCAACAAACCTCTTCCACCCCCTTCTTCTTCTTCTTCTTGGGTTTCACTCCAAGGCCTATCAGTAGCTGGCCCAGCAGGTGATGAGAGCACACCCAGGGGCAGCAGAAGGGCTTAGCGGGCGCTGAAGTCAGGGGCAACTGCAAGCTGCGGGAGGACTCCCTACTCCGGCTGCTGCACAACCAGAGCGAGCGATCCGACTTCCGGCATCCGAGGATGCAGTTCTGGTCTTTGGGAAGAAGGGGTACTATTTCGGGTCCTCAGGGTTCATCCTGGAGTCAAATTTTGCAAAGAAGAAGTTTCGGGTGCTGGAGGCCTCCAGTCGCGATGATCTTTGCAGGGGGAACTTAAATCTCCCGGAGAGATTCGCCTCATGATTTAGGACCCGGCATGGGGCCTTTTCCACTGGTAGCTCAACGTCCGTGGCGGAGGGACGGAGTCTGGCACTACTCAGTGCTCTTAAGCGGTACCGGCAGCAGTTGAGGTCAGGCATGCCTGATAAGGGGTCCGAGGTGCAATACCACCGGACAACTTGTGGTTGGCCTAAGGCAGATTCTGCCCAGCAGGAGATCGTAGCCTCTCAGTGAGTTTTGTTCGGGGCGTCCGCTGGGCATTTGCTTGTTTGACAGCCCTCCCAATTTGTGGAGTGGTCTGCCCGCTTGCACGTCCTGCAGCGGTACCTGCTCCTCCTGAATCTCTCAGCGGAGGGGAGGGACCTCTTGTGGGCCCAGCCTTCGCGATTGAGAGGGCTAGGCCTGGAAATAGGTTGGGCGCCCCTTCCGCGGGACCACTTTGGTGGGGCGGAAGGTGAGTTTGTCATTTGTTGGGGAGTTACAACTGGGACTCCGTGGAGGAGGTAACGCGGGCTGCGGAGTGGCGTTGGTAACGGGCTTCCGCAGAGAAGATCGACCCAACAAGAAGACCACCCGGGCTGAATTTCCACACGCCAAGGGTGGGTAGCACCAAGGCGGTCGAATCCCTGGAGTTGGACCGTGGGAACGCAGATGGTGTGTGCCCTCATCCACTTCATTTCCACCACGTTTTCTTCTGTCAACCACAGCACCGGCCAGGAGCTAGTGATCAGGCTAATATCTGCCGCAGTGTCACTGTGACCTGGAAGGGTCACGTGGGCAGGCTAGTGCCTGAAGAGGGGCCACCGAGATGAACTGGGTTTCCAGTCTCTCAGGGTAAGGATCCAGTGACCAGCAGCAGAAAAATGAAGTGCTGATTAGGTTGACAAATTCTGGTGGGACATGAGGACAGGCCAGGAGATCCAACATTGTGTGGCTAGCAGCCCTGGGCTATGGATCTGCATGGGGCCTTGATGGGTGACTCGGTGGCCTAGCTGATGGAGGAGAGGGCTGAGCGTGGATGAATCGGGATGAGTTCTGGCTGTAGGGGTTAGGCAACTATTAGTGTTGAGTTTGTGTCGGCATTCAGCTTCAAGCGGCTCTTCTTGCAATAGTTGCACAGGTCTTAGGCAGTCCATTCTTCAGGCGAGTGGAGTCGAGAGGTAGGCGGAGGGATGATTCGCTTTCTGAGAGGTGCTATCGACCTTTGATTGAAAGTTTCTGACCAGATTAGCCGCGGCTGCTTCCATAAGTGTGGAGGGCTGTTTATCGTTAAGATATACCGCAAGGGGCCCTGGCACACATTGAAAGGTCTTCTAGCATGGTCCGATTGAAAGGATCACTCCAAGCGCCGTGCAGGCTAAGGAGTCGAACCAGCGTCACCGGACTGGGCTTTGTGACATGCCCATTCCGGGCTTCTCCTAAGACCAGCCGACTTCCTTTGCAGACTGAACCGTTGTCTCCATTTTCTGGGGTTATCTCGTGAGCCTTTGTAATGACTCTCGAACTTCCGCCATGTTGCCTCTCTAGGCTCTTCTCCAGTGAGCGAAGCGCTGCTGGCTTTTCCTCCATATGCTTGGCTAGTATTAAGGCTCTCTCCGTCTCCCTGTGGTGCTGTGGTTGCTCCGAAAAGAGCCTCAATCTCCTCCAGCCATGCTTCTGGCTCGTCCTCAGTCCCTTGAGGACTAGAGAATTGATAACTCAAAATTGGAGCGTTTGATGCAGCAGGTGTGGGGACTGGAGGCTTGCTGGCTAGCCATAGCTTTGGCATTCTCCATTTTCGCTCTCTCAGCTCGAGCTCCTTCTCCTTTAGGGCTAACTTTCAGTTTCCTGCAGGCTAACTCATGCTGTCTCCTTCTTTCTTCTCTTTCCTGCCTTTTCATAGTTCTTCTTCCATACTTCCTTCCTCTGCTCTGCCAAGTCTTTCTTCCTTCTCCACTTCAGCCTGTCCACTTGCTCCTTAACCCAGGTGGTAAGTTCCAGCTGGTGAGACTGCCGCCATCCCCAGCCCAGGAAGGTTTTATAATGCTCTGCTGCCATGGTTCTGTGGGAAGGGCGTCCCAACTGGTCCGAGTGGGCATTGGGCAGCGAGGAGTTCTTCTAAATGACGTGGCACCCTTTCAAAAGGTGGCACTGCAGAAGTTCTAGGTGTGCTGTGTACAGGTCACACTGGTGGCACTCAGTAGCCCTAGGCACTGCAGGTTAGTTCCAGAAAGAACTTTCTTCTCTTCTTTGTTTTTGTTTTATTTATTTTTCTGATGTTTTTAGTGGCACTTTTATGGGGCTAATGTGTCCCTAAGGACCCTCTACTGAGTCCAACTAGGCTATGGGAGGAAAGGCACTCTACAACCCCTGCAGAGTGCAACAATCGAATGAGAGAGAAAGGAAGGTAAAGAGAGAGAGAGAGAGGAGAGATAAGAAAGCTATTCAAGTGATGACAGTGCTGCAAATTATTGGCACTGTGGAATAAAGTGAATTTGTTTTTTTTTTTTTTTTTTCTTTAAAGATCCTCAGTGGAGTGGCTGGTCCTGAACTCCAACCCAGTGCTGGCCCTTCTTCTTTCAGGAGGGTGAAACTAAGGTTTGCTTCTGGTCTGGATAGCAGGCCCACCTTCAGACTTGACAGTTTATCACTGTATTGTAATTATCTTAACTGTCCTCATCTATTTGGGACAGAGGTGTTTCTTTTTATTTGGTTTATTGTATTCTGACTAATTTATCGTTTAGTGTCGGCTGTTCTTTCTTGAAGAGTGGTCACACAATGTACACTTAGGTTAGGAAATGCTTAATGAATGAAGAGAGAGAGAGGAGAGAGAGAGGAGAGAGAGGAGAGAGAGAGAGAGAGAGAGAGAGAGAGAGATTTTCAATCAGCCACTTTTTGTTGCTTGGAGAACATGTAAAATAAAGATTTTACAAATGCACAATGGCATGGATCTTAATAAATCAGAGATAGATGCGTCGTCTTCCTTAGGGATTACTTTTATTATCTTAATTTTCCTGGGAGCCGACGTCACAAAAAGTTTTATTGTAAATTTTAAAATTTCTTATATGATTTTTATAGCAGGTATTTGTATAGGAACTTGTTGTGTATTACTCTAACTAAAGGCCTCCATTCTTCCTGCCTAAATTGTCTTTTGTTTTTTTGTCTAGCTAAGATATTACAGGGTGGTTTACTGAAAGGAAAAAAATATATATGCCAAGAGTGGCTTCATGGGATCTGGCAGAGTCAGAGGATAAACAACAACAAAGGTCTTAAGATGGCGGAAAAGTGATTAGGGCTCTAAATTTCAAAAACAACTTCTGGCGTGAAGGGAACACAAAATGGGCTGTTCTCTCAAACAGTTGAACAATTTCAAAACAACCATGCTGACACGGCGGAGGAATCCAAGATGTATGGGTATTTTCTTTTAAACAAATTCAAAACAACACGAAACAAATGCAGGTATCCAGATTTTTTACTTTAATATACCAACTCATGCATAGCGTTTTTATTAACGGGATGGAAAACTAAATTACTAAACAACTTTGTGTCTTTTGTTATCGTGATTCTCACCCGGACATTAAAAAAAAAGAAATGAAAAGAGAATGCTAGCCTGCCTGCGTAAATTTACGTTGTTGAACGGTACCTTTATTGTAAAATTACTATTTCAGTTCGTTTGCTACTTCACTGACACATGGTTTGAATGATTCCACTTATATAAACAATAACGATCGGAATTGCTGACGCGATTTCTACATTACTTTGTGTATATGAACTGGGCTCCGATTCGGCCTTTGAATTCGTTACTTGAACGACTTGATTCACGATCCGAACACGGTAATGTCTTCTTAAACGTTACAAATTGTGATTCGCTCTGCTCCGAGTCGCACTTCTTCCTACAGCTAAATTCTCACTACACTCATATTATAACTATTCTCTACTGCTTATTATTATGCCGCACCGTTCCTTTGTTTGGAAGAATGAAATGGAGTTGATATCTGACTTTTATCTTTTTGGAATTAATGTAATTTAATTTCCTTTTCCAGATTCTTTTCTAAAATGTACTTTAGATTCTACATAAGGTCGCCAATGTTACGTGTGAGGGTCTTGGCTGATCATGTATTATTCAATTTAATAATTTTTACGGCCCTGGCAAACCAAGATTACACGTAACCACTACTTGAAGCCAAAAGTTAACCTCAAAGACAGTCATTAATTAGCCAAGGTCGCTAGTTAAGGGTTATTAACCTTAACAAAGAGAATATTTGAGATGAATTTGATTTAAATCGCAAGGTTCTCCAAAACAATTCACGCGGAGGGCATAAAAAACATGAGGATTTAACTGATTTGCTTTACCCTAAATCCTAGGTATTTTACTGGAATAACGGGGTTAGCTAACAATATAATAATGAGGCTTAATCTAGACTTCTGTAAACACATATACAGTAAGTGGGGATGGAAGGGAAACAAAGAAAATGCGAAATGAAAAAGATAAAGAATGGGCAGTTTTGAACAAAAGGACTTTACCTTAGACGAACGTTTGTGCTTTTCCAACACCAGCGGGGGTCTTCATAATTGCTTCTTCACTTCACTAATAGGATAATAGAAAAGAAAGGACAAGGCACCTTCAGACGTCCGCCCTGAGACGGCGGGCTAGTTTCTCTCTCAAGTTCCCTGACGGTAGCTGGGTCAAACAGGCCTACAGTCATGCCTTTAGGCGGTCTATGCTCCTGTTAAAAACATTACTAATGAGACAGGTAAAGGAAAAAGGACCTTAGGACCACCTATTTTTAAGGCTGATATGGGAAATTTTTCCTAGGGGTGAAGGCTAACACCTATCCTGTTCTCCAACGGACGTTAGGTTGAACTGGAAGATGCTCTATATAGACAACGGGTCTTTCCCACGATTCTCAGTCAGGCTGATATTTCTTATCCCTAAATGTTCGGAGGCGAACTTAGCTGTAAACATTTATAAATATATATAGATATATATATATATATATATATATATATATATATATATATATATATACATATATGAGGATATAAAAAATGTATTCAAAACACACAAAAACACACATCGATATAGAAATAAGTGATGCCGCTGTAAAACTTAAAGCCAGTTCCAACTTGATTCACACATCATCTGACCACAAAGGGACAGACTTGGTACATACAGTAAATTCTCAGAAGAAACGAGACAAATGGGTAAAAAGAAAGGGAACAGGGACCACGGGAAATGGTTAATTGTCAGAGGAAGCGAGGAAAGAGATGATGCAGGATAATCCCGTCACAAGGTAACACGCTACAACTAATGCTATGGACTGTGGAAAAGTGACCTAAAAAGAATAAAGGGTAAAGGTTTGTATCTGAGCTATTATTAAATTTTATCAAAGGGGTTTTAATTATCTAAAGTTTAATGAGTCTTTTGCCTTAAAAACATTATCCAGCTAATCGATTTCAGAAGATAAGCATAACAGAATAAAAGTTGAAAAAGGTTTTGTATAAAGCTATTATTATTTATCAAGGGGTTTTAATTCTCTAAAGTTTAATGAGTCTTTGCCTTAAAAACATTATCCAGCTAATCGATGTCAGAAGATAAGCATAACAGAATAAAAAGTTAAAGGTTTGTATCTGAGCTATTATTTATCAAGGGTTTTTTTTAATTATCTAAAGTTTAATGAGTCTTTGCCTTAAAAACATTATCCTAATCGATTTCTGCAGACAAGCATAACAGAACATACAAAAAATTCTCCTTTGCTATGGTTTTTTTGAGGGGGTGGGGTGGCATAAAAACAAGAAAAAAATAAATTATTACATAAGCTATTATTTATCAATGATTTTTAAATTGTAAATAGTTGAATGAGTTTAACTTATGCACACATTATTCTGAAAATCAAAATCAAGATAAACTTTAACAGAGTATACCAAAAATTCTCCTTGTTGGGTGGAGGGTGTTGGAGGGTCTTTTTGGGAAGGGGGATAAAACAAGAATAAAATATATGATAATGCCTAAGCTGTTAATTACCAATGACCTTTCTAATTATAAAAAGTTTAGTAAGAATTAAGCTAGAGACACGTAATACTGAAACCAAATTCGGAAGATAAGCAAGAAATTATGCCAAAAATTCTCCAGTGTGGAGGGTGGGGGTCAGGGATTGCTGGTAATTTTTGGGGTTGGCATGAAACAAAAATCACAATAAATGGATATATCTGCTTTGTTGTTTATCAATTCCGTTTTTTAATTACGAAGAGTTGGATTAGTGTAAGCTATGAGACACATATTCCTGAAAATCGATTTCTTAAGATGAGCATAATAAAATATACAAAAACTCTTCTTTTTAATTGTGGTGGAGTTGGGGGTATTGGTAAATTTTTTTGGGGAAAGGTGTTCATAAAAACAGAATAAAAATAAGTGGTTATATCTGAGCTACTATTTATCAATGACTTTTGATTATAAAGAGTTGGTTAGTTTAAGCCATAGACGCATTATCAAGAAAACCAAATTCAAGATGAGCATAAGAAAATTGTGCCAAAACTCTCCCTTGTAGGGTGGAGGTGGTTGGGGGCTGGTGGGCTCTGAAGCCAAGGTTTCTGGGGGATGGGGTGGCATAAAACAAGAATAAAAACAGATAATTATATCTAAGTTATTTACGAATGACTCTCTTTTAACTATAAAAAGTTGAATGAGTTCTTAAGCTTTAGACACCTTATCCTGAAAATCGATTTCTTGAGCTGAGCATAAAAAAAAAATATAAAAAAGATTATCCCTTGTAGGGTGAGGAAGGTGGGGGAGCTGGTAAAGGTTGTTTTGGGAGGGGGCATAATAAAGAAGAATAAACATAAATGATTATATCTAAGGTATTATTTATCAGTGACTTTTTAATGATCAAAAGTTGAATGAGTTTATCTCTGGAAAATCTTTCTCAAAGATGAGAAAAATATAATAAATTCTCGTATTTTGGGTGGTTAGGTTGGTAGGATTTTTATGGGGGTAGGGGTTGGTTGGTGTTGCCATTATTGGGCGCGCGCACGCGTCATGGATATTACAAAAGAGCCGCTTTTCACTCGTGTGTCCCGAGGAGGCCCTTAATTTCTCGCCGGAGACAAAAGTTAATATCGGCGAACAAAGAGAACTTCATTTTCCACCCGAGTAAGCAAATTGTTTCTTTAACCGAATCTTTTCCCGGGAGAAAAAAAAAAAAAGATTAAAAAGTCTCGTTCTTTCATGTCGGTTTAAAAAGTCCAAAGGGTCGTTAAAAGTCGAAGAGCAAGATTTCATTCAGACTTATTCTCGAGTCTTTTTTTTTTTTTTTTTTTATTTTTCAGTTTCCTGTAAAAGAAAACTGTTGAGATGGCTTTGTCTGTCCGTCCGCACTTTGTCTGTCCGCCTTCAGATCTTAAACACTACTGAGGCTAGGGGCTGCAAATTGGATGTTTATCATCCACCCTCAATGATCAAACATACCAAATTGCAGCCTCTAGCCTCAGTAGTTTTTATTTTATTTAAGGTTAAAAGTTAGCCATGATCGAGCGTCTGGCTACGGTATAGAACAGGCCACCACCGGGCCGTGGCTGAAAGCTTCATGGGCCACGGCTCATACGGATTATACATTATACATTGTACAGAAAACTTAATTGCAAGAAACTTAGGCGCGTTTTTTACTTTTTTTAATGATTTCTGTGATATCATGGAATGATGTTACTGTCACAAAGAACGATATTTTAAGAGGAAAGTTTCACTTCCTATTCTTAAAATTACATATTTTGACTATTGAATGTTACTGATAACTTTATTTATTAAACTAGTCAGTGTATTTCATGAAATGATTTTTATTGTTAAAGTCTTGTATCATGAGGAAAATTTAATTTGTTATTCTGAAGATATTTTAATTACTGAATATTGTTAATAACTTTATTTATTAAACTGGGTGTTATAATTAATACATTTTTACAATTATTAGATAAAAATAGCAGAATTAGGCCCATTTAAACGCATATTCATTTAGATTCCCAACTTTGCAAGAATGTATCAAGTAATGAATCGCTTACAGATGTTCTTTGTCGATTTTGAATTCCATTCTTTGGAAACAATTTGAAAAAGAAATAATTTTTGAAAAAAAAGAAAAATATATATATATATATATATATATATATATATATATATATATATATATATATTATATGTATATAATCATTAATGCAGTAAATCTCTCTCGATATTTAACGGCGATTTTCGTTGAACGTTAGAAATGCAATCACTAATTACTGAATGATTGCAGGTAAAATGCCTGACAATGGCTTCAATATCGAAAAACTGATTTATCTTCCTAGAAAACCCGCTTCGTTTTCATCTCGTCGAGAGGATTATAGATTCTAGGTCACTAGGTCAAGTGCCCTTCCCAAATTGCATAAATATAATTTTGAATCCTTAGTCTTTTAGCACCCCGGGGAAATGAACGAAATCCTTTTTCTAGGTGCCAGAATGAGTTTTATAGGAACAATATCCCTTTTCTAGAGGTCAGAATGAGTTTTATAGGGACAAAATCCTCTTTCTAGGTGCCAGAGTGAGTTTTATAGGAACAAAATCCTCTTTCTAGGTGCCAGAATGAGTTTTCAGGAACAAAATCCTTTTTCTAGAGGTCAGAATGAGTTTTAACCTAGGAACAAAACCCTTTTTCTAGAGGTCAGAACGGGTTTTATAGGAATAAAATCCTTTTTATAGAGGTCAAAATATGCCTTATAGGAATAAAATTCTTTTCTGGAGGCCAGACGGTGTCTTATAAAATTGAAATTTTTCTGGAGGCCAGAATGAGTTCCATAAGATTAAATCCTTTTTCTTAAAGGCAGAATGTATTTCATAAGAATAAGATAATTTTTCTAGGTGCCAGAATGAGTTTTATAGGAATAAAATTCTTTTTTCTAGAAGCCACAGTGTGCCTTATAAGAATAAAATAATTTTTCTAGAGGCCAGAGTGTATTTCATAAGAATAAAATCCTTTTTCTAGGTGTCGGAATGAGCCTTATTAAACTAAAACCCTTTTCCTAGAGATCAGATTGAATGTATCTTATAGAAATAAAATGCTTTTCTAGAGGCCAGAATGTGTCTTATAAGAGTAAAATCCCTTTTCTAGAGGCCAGAATGAGTTTTATAGGAAAAATCCTTTTTCTAGGTGCCAGAGTGAGCTTTATAGGAACAAAATCCTTTTTCTAGGTGCCAGAATGAGTTTTATAGGAACAAAATCCTTTTTCTAGGTACCAGAATGAGTTTTTAGGAACAAAATCCTCTTTCTAGGTGCCAGAATGAGTTTTCAGGAACAAAATCCTTTTTCTAGACGTCAGAATGAGTTTTAACCTAGGAACAAAACCCTTTTTCTAGAGGTCAGAACGGGTTTTATAGGAATAAAATCCTTTTTATGGAGGTCAAAATATGCCTTATAGGAATAAAATTCTTTTTCTGGAGGCCAGACGGTGTCTTATAAAATTGAAATCCTTTTTCTAGAGGCCAGAATAAGTTCCATAAGATTAAAATCCTTTTTCTTAAAGGCAGAATGTATTTCATAAGAATAAGATAATTTTTCTAGGTGCCAGAATGAGTTTTATAGGAATAAAATTCTTTTTTCTAGAAGCCACAGTGTGCCTTATAAGAAAAAAATAATTTTTCTAGAGGCCAGAGTGTATTTCATAAGAATAAAATCTTTCTTCTAGGTGTCGGAATGAGCCTTATTAAACTAAAACCCTTTTCCTAGAGATCAGAATGAATGTATCTTATAGAAATAAAATGCTTTTCTAGAGGCCAGAATGTGTCTTATAAGAGTAAAATCCCTTTTCTAGAGGCCAGAATGTGTCTTATAAGAATAAAATCCTTTTTCTGGAGGCCAGAATTCTTATACGAATAAAATCCCTTTTTTAGAGGACAGAATGTATCTTATAAAAATAAAATCCTTTCTAGAGGTGCCAGAATGTGTCTTATAAAGAATAAATCCCTTTTCTAGAGGCCAGTTGTGTCTCATAAAAATAAAATCCTTTTTCTAGAAACCAAATGAATCTTATAAGAATAAAAACCTTTTTCTAGAGGCCAAAGTGTGTCTTATAAAAATTAAATCCTTTTTCTAGAGTCCAGAATGTGTCTTATAAGAATAAAATCCTTTTCTAGAGGCCAGAATGTGCCTTACAAGTATAGAAATCTTTTCCCAGTGGCTCGTCTGTATTTTATAAGATCTTGCAATATATAAGATCATACAGAAACCTTAAGTAACAAATATCGTTCAATATACAATTCACTACACCTCTGGAATAACTTGTATATAGCCTATACATATATATATATATATATATATATATATATCTTATATATGTATATATATATATAAAATATATGTGTATATATATATATATATATATATATATATATATATATGTGTGTGTATATATATATATATATATATATATATATATATATATATATATATATATATATATATATATATATATATAATATTTGTGCGTGTATATGATCCTTTGTAACACCCTGTGTCCTAGTTAAACTAAAACCAGAATGACCGTAGTGAACTTAATCAAGGTCACATCTGGGACGGGAAACATTCTGAGAAGTTTATGGTCTGGTTTGGCTAACAGCCCCCCTGTCTCCCGGAAAAAAGTATTGGCAAAGACACCAGCAACAGGATAATAAAGTTATATAAAGGAACGTATGAATTACCTTTTTCTCATAGAAACACCGAGGCAGAACGACCTTGATAAAGGTCGCCTGTGACAGGTAAATAATAGAAAAGTATATCGGAATAATGGTCTTTTTCCAGAGAGAGAGAGAGAGAGAGAGAGATGCTATTATATCAATATACGAAGACATATCTTATATATCTTTCTGTTATGGTGATTCCGGAGAATCGCTTTTGATGTCATCACGGATAAATGATAGCTGACTGACGGAATAATTCGTCCCTCAGGACAGAATGTCTCCTCGACTGCTTGCAGAGAGAGAGAGAGAGAAGAGAGAGAACAGGATGAACCATAACACTGGGAGAATTATTATATCACAGTATTAGCATTCATTTACGAAACTAATTCTCTATTAATCGAGGTAATAGAGAGAGAGAGAGAGAGAGAGAGAGAGATTTCAGGAATCATAACACTGGGAGAAATTATTATATCACAGAATTAGCATTCATTTGAAAATAATTCTCTATTAATCCGGTAATAAGAGAGAGAGAGAGAGAGAACTTCAGGAAACATAACACTGGGGAGAAATTATTATATCACAGTATTAGCATTCATTTTGAAAATAATTCTCTATTAATCGGGTAATAAGAGAGAGAGAGAACTGGAAACATAACACTGAGGAGAGAGTTATATCACAGTATTAGCATTCATTTACGAAACTAAGATTAATCGTGGTAATAAGAGAGAGAGAGAAACTTCAGGAAACATAACACTGGGGAGAAATTATTATATCACAGTATTAGCATTCATTTACGAAAATAATTCTCTATTAATCGGGTAATAAGAGAGAGAGAGAGAGAGAACTTCAGGAAACATAACACTGGGGAGAAATTATTATATCACAGTATTAGCATTCAGAGAAACTAATTCTCTATTAATCGGGTGATAAGAGAGAGAGAGAGAGAGAGAGAGAGAGAGAGAGAATTTCAGGAATCATAACACTGGGGAGAAATTATTATATCACAGTATTAGCATTCATTTACGAAAAATAATTCTCTATTAATCCGGGTAATAAAAGAGAGAGAGAGAACTTCAGGAAAACAGACTGGGGAGAGATTATTATATCACAGTATTAGCATTCATTTACGAAAATAATTCTCTATTAATCGGGTAATAAGAGAGAGAGAGAGAGAGAGAACTTCAGGAAACATAACACTGGGGAGAAATTATTATATCACAGTATTAGCATTCATTTACGAAACTAATTCTCTATTAATCGGGTAATAAGAGAGAGAGAGAGAGAGAGAGAAATTGAATTTCAGGAATCATAACACTGAGAAATTATTATATTTTGATTAGCATTCATTTAGGAAACTAATTCTCTATTAGAGAGAGAGAGTAAGAATTCAGGAATCATAACACTGGGGAGAAATTATTATATCACAGTATTAGCATTCATTTACGAAAATAATTCTCTATTAATCGGGTAATAAAGAGAGAGAGAGAGAACTTCCCTCATAACACTGGGAGAATTAATATATCACGGTATTAGCATTCATTTACGAAAATAATTCTCTATTAAAAAACAAGAGAGAGAGAGAGAACTTCCAGGGAAACATAACACTGGGGAGAAATTATTATATCACAGTATTAGCATTCATTTACAGAAAAATAATTCTCCAATCGAGGTAATAAAGAAATTTGGGAATCATAACACTGGGGAGAAATTATTATATCACAGTATTTAGCATTCATTTACGAAAATAATTCTCTATTAATCGGGTAATAAGAGAGAGAGAGAGAACTTCAGGAAACATAACACTGGGAGAAATTATTATATCACAGTATTAGCATTCATTTACGAAAATAATTCTCTATTAATCGGGTAATAAATAAAACTTCAGGAATCACACACTGGGGAGAAATTATTATATGAGTATTAGCATTCATTTACGAAAATAATTCTCTATTAATCGTAATAATAAGAGAGAGACTTCAGGAAACATAACACTGGGGAGAAATTATTATATCACAGTATTAGCATTCATTTACGAAAATAATTCTCTAATTAATCGGGTAATAAAAGAGAGAGAGAGAGAGAGAGAATTTCAGGAATCATAACACTGGGGAGAATAGTTATATCTTTAGCATTCATTTACGAAAATAATTCTCTATTAATGTAATAAGAGAAGAGAGAGAGAGAACTTCAGGAAACATAACACTGGAGAAATTATTATTCTTATTAGCATTCATTTAGGAAAATAATTCTCTATTAATCGGGTCAAAGAGAGAGAGAGGAGGCTAAGATTCCAAGGCAAGAAATGATTTTATCACAGTATTAGCATTCCATAGCGAAGCTCATTCTTTATGAATCAATAATAAGAGAGAGAGAGATTGTTCATGATTTGCCCTGAAAATATGTTTTGAAGAATTATAAAATTGACTTTTATCGTATTTTTATGTTAACATTTCATGACCTGAATTAAAAAGCTTCCAATGTAAGTTGTTTTATTCCCCGCTTTAATTCAATGATTATTTTCAAACTTTAAATAAGTAAAAAAATGCTCGAAGTTTCTTCGGCGCAATCAGTTTTCTGTACAGCCGCTACAGCGTATAAGCAAGGCCACAGAAAATAGATCTATCTTTCAGTGGTCTCAGTATAATGGCGTATGAGCCACGGCCCTTTTAACCACGGCCCAGTGGTGACCTGTGCTAAACCGTTGCCAGAAACACAATGATGGATAACTTTAACCTTAAATAAATAAAACTACTGAGGCTAGAAGGGCTGCAATTTTGTATGTTTGATGATGGATGATCAACATACCAATTTGCAGCCTCTCCTAAATCTGAGGCGGACAGAATAAAGTGCGGACGGACAGACAAAGCCGGCAAAATTTCAAAAAAGATAAAAGAGGCTATTAAACAAATATTCAGTAAAAGCTTCATTTAAAAGCCAATAATAATTTGATATATTTCAGTGACATATCCTCAACATGAATACAATTATGGGCTTAAATTTAGTAACTCAAGTAATTTTAAATTCATTGGGTTTAAATACAGAACTCAAGTCATTTAATGTCCTTAAATGTTACATATATACATTGACTCTGTGTATATGACCAATTTATTCCTTCAACGAACTTACATAATCATTAACTTTTCATATGTGACCTCAAGTCATGAAATATCATCTAGTGTTACATATATACATTGACTCTGTGTATATGAATCAAAGTCCTCCCTGAGTCAAAACATATATATATATATATATAATCATATATATATATATATATATATATATATATATATGTATACATATATATATATATATATATATATATATATATATATATATCTATATATAAATTTCAAAGGGATTTTTTTCCCACGGAAGATAAAATAAGAGATATTTGATAGCAGATTTCCCAGAGATTATATGTCACAGACGAGAAAATCAGTGATGATTTTAATGTGTCGTTTTTGAAAGCATTTTGAAATCACTTCAGTCTTTTATGTGGAATACCATTCTCACAATTCACTTAGCTTATTTGCAAAAAGTAGTATTTTTCTTTGATGATATGGAGATGTATCAGCGAGGGGAGAACAACGAAAACAATAACATCATCAGCATTAATGATATAACAGTAATAATATATCCTCTTAAAAAGGATATAAATAAATGGTCCCATTCATCCTCTGAATTAAAAAAATAATAACAATTCCACGCTCTTCTGAACAGTCTCAGTTCCACCCTTTGCTTAGAAACATAGAGAGGAGAGAGAGGAGAGAGAGAGAGAGAGAGAGAGAGAGAGAGAGAGAGAGAGACTGTTGGTTCGATGTATCGTATTATTTTGCAGATCTGAAAACTTGCGTAACATAACACAATTCACTTTTAATATGTGATAATCACAACAGACGATGAGATTTTTATGAAACAGGTGGCATAAAGGAAAACACATATACTGAAACAATTCAAGAAAAGGTGATATGGGAAATAAGGAAATTAAAAAGTTCTTACCATATATATATACATGTAAATGTAATGGGCCATAAAACACTATTTGAACGTTGCAACCATATATTTCGAGCACTTCCTTCTGTTCCCCTGTTCACTGGTAAAATATGGACAGATGACGTGTTACAAGCGTATAGAATACAAAGCATATGTACAGTAGGTCTGGCAATAAGTCTCGGCTGGTATGCAGGTGACCGGTGACCCAGGAAGAAAGGAAATTAACCTATTCCCTGGTGTTTTTGGCGTCATTA
>NC_089763.1:22530994-22543494 GCF_040412425.1 Macrobrachium rosenbergii | reverse complement strand
GGATAACATGACAATAAATTGCAGATTTATTTATTTATTTTTTTTTTTAGAAATGCAAAGATGTCTAGTTTATATGGTAACGAATCATGGGAAATATTTTTTATATATATTTTTTTTTTGAAATGTAAAGATGCTTAGTTTATATGGTAACGAATCATGGAAATATTTTTATATATATTTTTTTGAAATGTAAAGATGCTTATTTTATATGGTAACGAATCTTGGGAAATATTTTTATATATTTTTTTGAAATGTAAAGATGCTTAGTTTATATGGTAACTTGAATCATGGAAATATTTTTATATATTTTTTTTTTGAAATGTAAAGATGCTTAGTTTATATGGTAACGAATCATGGGAATATATTTATATATTTTTTTTTGAAATGTAAAGATGCTTAGTTTATATGGTAACGAATCATGGGAAATATTTTTTTTTTTGAATTGTAAAGATGCTTAATTTATATGGCAACGAATCACGGGAAGTGTTTTTATTTTTTTATAGAAATGTAAAGATACTTAGTTTATATGATAACAAATCACAGGAAATATTTTTATTTTTATTTAGAAATGCAAAGATGTTTATTTTATATGGTAACGAATCATGGAATATATATATATATATATATATATATATATATATATATATATATATATATATATATATATATATATATACATATATTAGAAATGTAAAGATGTCTGGTTTAGGTGCTAAGAATCATTGGGAAATATCGCAGAGAATTACTTGTGCTGCATAAACTGTAGATTGTTAGAAATGTAAAGATATTTGCTTGAAATATTGTAGAGAATTACTTACGCTTTACATAGACTATATATTATGTAGAAATGTAACTCTGTTAAGTTTAGGTGCTAACGAATAGTGGGAAATATTGCAGAAGGTTATTTGTGCCAAATAAACTATATAATAGATTAATAGATTAATATCCCACGAGGAAATGTAAAAACGTTCTCTTTCATGAACAATCACCCGATGACTGTCACCAGAGAGAGAGAGAGAGAGAGAGAGAGCGTTACAAAGGATGAGGCGTTTGCAGCCCTGACAGCGAATGCTTCAGTGACGTGAGGCGGGAAAAAAAGAATATGGATGGTCTCCGCGTCTCTTTCTAAGCTTTATTTCCCTGTTGTTTTCTGGGTCACGTTTTATTACCCCTCCCCGTCCCCGAAACCCTTTCTTTTCTTTGTTTATTTTTAGTTGCCTCCACCCACTCACATTCCTTTCAAGCTGATGAACATCTGGTATTCCTTGCCAAATCACAGCGAGGGAAGAGTATCAGTAACACCAGGCTGCTTTCAATTTAGAAGGTACAGTTCGATTTCCATGAAAATCCCATATCTGTGTTATCCGGAAATTTGAATCTTTAATGGAGAGAGAGAGAGAGAGAGAGAGAGAGAGAGAGAGAGAGAGAGACTTGAGATAGAGACTTGTATTCATTGCAAACTGTAACATATTAGAACATTTGCTTTCAGTATTGTTATGAGTGTTATTGACAGGTTTCAATACAAGACGAAGAAGAAGAAGAAGAAGAAGAAGAAGAAGAAGAAGAAGAAGAAGAAGAAGTCTCCTTCAAGGACCAAGACGAAAGGTTTCTTCTCACCCCACGCACCTACTCCTCCATTTCCCATGACTCCAATGGACGGAGGCCATTCCTGAAAAATTGCTGTCGGAATACAAGCACCGGGATTTCCATCTATTCTGGAAGATCACTGCAGGTGACACTTGACCACCAGTAGTCTGATACAACCAGCAATTCATAGTTCAAACCTTCTTTCCCTCCCGGGTCAGGAATGACTTCGATTTCAGATCACAGATGGCGTTTGTGAAGTGCTTCCAGTGAGGCTGGATGTCCTTTCCAGAGAGGCTGGATGTCCTGGAATGGGATAGAGGATCCTGGACGGAAGACCAGGGAGTGAAGACCTCTCAGGTCATTGAGAATTAAGAGGTGTAAAAAGGAAGGCATTGTTCTGGAAGGATGGAAAGGGATTGCACTGGGATTTTACAAGATGGGAAGCTGAAATTGTAGTATATTCATCCCGACGTGGAAAGAGGAGAGATGATGTTACGCGTGAATGGAATAAACAGAAAATGTTATAAGACATAGAAATATATATATTGATAGCAACATTGTTAATGTTCATGGAAAAAAATAATAAAAAAATAGAAAAAATAATGGAATTTTACAGTGATAAAAACAAATGAACCAGATTACCAGTAACATAAACTGAAAAATTAAGTCTGTAAGCATCAACAATACGTGGAAAACGAAGTAATAAAAAGAGAGAATAATTAATGAGAATAATGGCACAAAGAGAATAAAAGCACTTTGATAATATCAAAGGAAGCAAGTGTCGCAACATGAAATACTTTGTAATACAACTTACACTATGTAAAAACTGTGACACGCAAAGGCTTAGATAGACAGATAGATAGATAGAAAAATATGGGTCAATGTAAATCAAATGCATTTCTTTTCTATTTTCATTTATTCCTCACTTTGAGCACCGACGTCCAGTTTCTATTTGTATTTTTAATGCGATTGTTTACCGGAAGTGATTGTAAATTTGCCAGAGAAGATGCGACCTTTCAATTATGTAACTTTTTTTTTACCCTGCACAAAAATAATAAAATAGTTCTGTTGTTTAGGAAAAGTACACGCGGACTAATAGACACATATGTATATATAAGTATAAGATGATATATAAATACACACACACACACACACACACACACACACATATATATATATATATATATATATATATATATATATATATATATATATATATATTTATATTTGTGCATGTTTGCTGCAGGTAAAAGCTAAATTTGTACTTTAAGAGTAATTACATTTCTTGCTAATATATAAACTTATTTCATTTAGATGATGCTGACAAATGTATTCAGTAGTGAAGTACTGAATAGTATATAGTTCCCGAAAATTAAACTAAACACTTTCATACTTGGACATTCATTAGTACTCATACTTGTATATCATTGGTACTTTCATACTTGTATATTCGTGGTACTTTCATACCTGAACATTCGTGGCAATTTTCATACTTGGACATTGTGGTACCATCATACTTGGACATCATCATTACTTTCATGCTTGGACATTGTGGTACTTTCGTTTCATTGTATATTCATTAATTTTTCACACTTGGACATTCGTGGTACTTCTCTAAACTTCAGCATTGTGGTACTTTCATACTTGACATTCGTAGTAATTTCATACTTGGACATTCGTTTGTACTTTCATACTTGGACATTCGTGACGCTTTCATTTCTTGTATATTCGTGATACTTTCATACTTGACATTCATGTGGTACTTCCATACTTGGACATTCGTGGTACTTTCATGCCCAACATATTCGTGTACTCATGCTTGGACATTGTGGTAATTTTCGCACTTGGACATTGTGGCACTTCATATTTGTATATTCGTGACACTTTCACACCAGGAATTCAGGGTAATTTTTCATACCTGGACATTCGTGGTACTTTCATTCTTGTACATTCGTGATGCTGGTACTCGGACATCTGTTACTTTCATACTTGTGCATCGTGGCACATTCTATACTTGACATCCATGATACTTTCATACTTTGACATTTTGTATTTCATTTTATATATTCGTGATACTTTCATACTTGGACATTAATTTTCATACTTGTACATTTATTGGTGCTTTCATATTCTTGCATTTGTGGTACTTTCATGTATTTGCAATATCTGATACTTTCATACTTGGACATTCGTGGCACTTTCATACTTGTGCATCTCGGTTTACTTTCAAAAACTTGGACATTCATGGTACTTTCATACTTGTACATTTGTGATAATTTTCATACTTTGTGCATTCGTGGTACTTCTCATGCTTGACATCTGTGGTAATTTACAATTGTATATTCGTGACCCTTTCATACTTGGACATTCGTGGTACTTTCATACTTGGACATTCGTGGTACTTTCATACTTGTGCATTCGGTGTACTTTCATACTTGTACATTTGTGATACTTTCATACTTGTGCATTCGTGGTACTTTCATACTTGAACATCTGTGGTACTTTCATATTTGTATATTCGTGATACTTTCATACTTGGACATTCGTGGTACTTCCATACTTGCACATTCGTGGTACTTTCATACTTGTGCATTCGGTGTATTTTTGTGCTTGGACATTCGTGGTACTTTTATAATTGTGTATTCGTGATACTTTCATACTTGGACATTCGTGGTACTTTCATACTTGAACATTTGTGGTACTTTCATACTTGGACATTCGTGATACTTTCATACTTGTGCATTCGGTGTACTTTCGTACTTGGACATTCGTGGTACTTTCATACTTGTATATTCGTGATACTTTCATACTTGCACATTCGTGGTGCTTTCGTACTTGAGCATTCGGTGTATTTTTGTGCTTGGACATTCGTGGTACTTTTATACTTGTGTATTCGTGGTACTTTCATACTTGGACATTCGTGGTACTTTCCTACTTGTGCATTCGGTGTACTTTCATACTTGGACATTCATGGAACTTTCATACTTGCACATTCGTGGTACTTTCGTACTTGTGCATTCGGTGTATTTTTGTGCTTGGACATTTGTGGTACTTTTATACTTGTATATTCGTGATACTTTCATACTTGGACATTCGTGGTACTTTCACACTTGCGGTGTACTTTCATACTTGGACATTCATGGAACTTTCATACTTGCACATTCGTGGTGCTTTCGTACTTGAGCATTCGGTGTATTTTGTGCTTGACATTCGGTACTTTTATACTTGTGTATTCGTGGTACTTTCACTTGGACATTCGTGGCACTTTCCTACTTGTGCATTCGGTGTACTTTCACACTTGGACATTCATGGAACTTTCATACTTGCAATTCGTGGTATTTCATACTCTTTGCATTCTGGTATTTTTGTGTTTGACATTTTGTGGTACTTTTATACTTGTATATTTGTGATACTTTCATATGACATTCGTGGTACTTTCATGCTTTTTGTGCATTCGGTGTACTTTCATACTTGGACATTCATGGTACTTTCATACTTGTATATTCATTGATACTTTCATACTTGGACATTCTGATACAATTTTCATACTTGTATATTCATGATACTTTCACTTGGACATTCGTGATACTTTCACTTGTATAGTGATACTTTCACTTGCACATTCGTGGTGCTTTCATACTTGTGCATTCGTGGTACTTTCATACTTGTGCTTTCGGTAATTTCGCTTGGACATTCATGGTACTTTCATATTTGTATATTCGTGATACTTTCATACTTCGACATTCAATTTCTTTCACACTTTCATATTCTCTTTATATTCGTGGTACTTCATAATTTTCATACTCTATGCATATTCGTGGTACTTTCATACTTTCATACTTGTATATTCGTGGTACTTTCATACTTGGACATTCGTGGTACTTTCATACTTGGACATTCGTGGTACTTTCATACTTGTATATTCGTGATACTTTCATACTTGGACATTCGTGATACTTTCATAATTGCACGTTCGTGGAACTTTCATACTTGTGCATTCGCGGTACTTTCGTACTTGCACATTCGCGGTACTTTCGCACTTAGACATTCGAGGTACTTTCATACTCGGGCATTCGTGGTCTTATTTTATTTATGGAGTCGAAAGCCTCCCGAAAATGTGCCTATCGAAAAAAAAAATCGTAAGCATACAGTGATGGAAGTTAGAATTGTTTCTAAATCATTAGTTTATGTGTCTCCCCTTTTAAACAAAAGCTATTTGAATAAGACAGGTTTACGAGGGTTCCATAGCATTTAATTCTCAGATTCGGTTTGCTCATTCTATTAAACTACGTACATTTCCTGCACCTTTCTCTGAATATATAATTTTCTAGATAGCAAACATTCTTTGACAAATAGAATTATCAAAGCTGTTAATTCATGTCTCCCTTTTTGCAAAAGTCATTTGAATAAGACAAGTTTACAGAGGTTCCATAGCATTTTATCTTTGTGAAATAATGTTTGGATTTAATGTGAAAGATTTGACTTGTTCATTCTCTCAAACTGTAAATTTCCTTGAATTTACGATTTTCTAAACATACAGCACTCCGTGGCGTCATTTTTTTAACGGGCCTATATGAATATAGGTTTCCCGACCGAAAAACTTTATGGTCCCGGAATGGCGTCTCTCGATGGAGATCCCATGTAAACTTGATAAACAACGCTATCGATGTCAGAACTGCTATCTTTCACCTTTATCTGTTACTTTGTAAAATATGGTGTGGTCTGTTTTCGTTTTTGGGGTAGCTGAACGACTATAGATGTCCAGTGGTCGTTATTTATAAGACGGGGTGAGGCGGGAGAGAGATGTTCGTGCGACGTGATCGAATCGGTAGGTGAATGAAAGACGACCGGGCGTCTTTCTTCGGAGTCTTTTTTTATTTTTTATTTTATTATTTTTTTTTTTTGGCGTGGGGATATGGGTCGGGGGTTAGGAGTGAATGGGACAGGGGGCGAGGTTGGTTGTTGGGGATGGAATTAACATCTCATTATAAATCTTTTTCAGGAAACAGTAGAGTACTGAAGAGAGAGAGAGAGAGAGAGAGAGAGAGAGAGAGAGAGAGAGAGAGAGAGAGAGAGAGAGAGAGAGAGAGAGAGAGGACTATTTCCTTTGAATGAAGACTAAAAAGTTTTTTTTATTTTGGGTTGCTATTTAATACCTGGAAACTTGGTTTTTATTTAACTGAGAGAGAGAGAGAGAGAGAGAACTGGAGAGAGAGAGAGAGAGAGAGAGAGAGAGAAGACTACTTCCTCTGAATGAAGACTAAAAATTTGTTTATTTTGGATTGCAATGTAATACCTGGAAAGTTGCTTTTGTTATGTAACTGAAGAGAGAGAGAGAGAGAGAGAGAGAGAGAGAGAGAGAGAGAGAGAGAGAGAGAGAGAGAGATTCTTTCCTTTAAATGAAGACTAAAAAATAAGAATTTCTTTATGACTGCAATAATAGACTGTGAAAACACAAGAAAACCACCTTATTGCCCTTAGAAGAAAATATGATCAAGTCAGTACCTGGAAAGTTGCTTTTGCCATTTAACTGGATTTATTCGGAATTCAAAGGTACGAGGTGGTTAAACTGGATGATATATGAACGAGGGAAGAACACATTTAGTATGAATCATCTTAAATGTATTGTTCCTTCGTTCACATATTATCCATTTCAACCTTAACGTTAAGTTTCGACATTCAGTAATCTGCAAAATTTGAGATCTGGAGTTCATTTCACTTTTATTTGGTGTTGAGAATTTCTAATTTCTTAATTTTTTTTATTTGATCATCTATTTACACCAATACTATATATATATATATATATATATATATATATATATATATATATATATATATATATATATATATATATATATATATATATATATATATTATATATATATATATATGTGTGTGTGTGTGTGTGTGTGCGTGTGTGTGTGCGTGTGTGTGTGTTTCTGTGTTTTCTATGTCTGTATATTATAAGCATTCAGCATATTATTTAAATTACTGCCTTACTATGCACTTTCGTATAGATTTTTCTCCAGAAATATAAATTCCGTTATTTCTACTGTCATTTTTTATTCCATAAAGAAAATAAGAAAAGTAGAAATCTAAGCAGCGAATATTTGTGGAAATGGCTTCAGAACTCACAAATTCAATGCATTTAGTGTTCTAGAAGCATCACTTTAAATGCACTTTTACATGCAGTCCCCTTACTAATGCATTGTCTTCGTTAAAATTTAACCGATTTCAACTCATGTTAATTTCTAGAAAACGTTAAAGATGTGTTATTTATGATTTCGTAAATCAAAATCGAGATTTTTAAGTACTTTTTGAGCTAGTATTTTTCATGCAGACTGAATATCCTCTACATTCGAGTCATATTACTTTTACACTGTTGATCGTGTCACCAAAAAAATAGTTATTAAAACTGTAGGTAAAAAAGGGAATAGAATCTAACATAACAACTAAACGTGTTCATTACATTCATGCTGTTATAAAAGAGTATTTTATTAATCCTCTTAAATGTATTTGTGGTGGTTGGGTGGACTGATTCCAAAGGTCCACATTAGACCCAGCCCATCATTCAGTTTTTGAATCTTACCAAACTTACTTGTGGGCAAGAGCCCATGTGATGGTGACATAAGGCTGACCTACTTAAAATCAACCTACCAGCAAATATGGGTGGAATATTTCAAAGGTAATTATGGTGCTGAAGGTTGGACTGAATTGAATTGAATTGAATATAGAATTTAGGCCAAAGGCCATGCACTGCGATCTATGAGGTCATTCAGCGCTGAAAGGGAAACTGGCAGTAAAAGTTTAAAAGGCGTAACAGGAGGAAAACCTCTCATTTGCACTATGAATCAGTCGTTAGAAGAGGGTGGAAAGTAAGACGAAAGAAAGAGAATATGAGAGGAGGTACAGTAAAAAAAGCACGAAAGACGGCACTACCTCCCTACGGGGACTGAAGGTTGAAATAGAGGAAGAGTTAACGAACTTGGTTCCTTAGTTGCGTGAAGAATTAATGAATCTCTCGAAAATAGACAGATTGAAGATTTCTAAAAAAACGTAAAATGAATCCGCGTTCCACATTTTCTGGGGAGGGGGTTGGCGGGGAAGGGGGGGGGGAGGGAGAGCAGAACATCGAGGCCGGCGAGGATGGAGGGGTCAAAGAACCAGTCCCTTTGATTATCCTTCCCAATCCTTCCCTTGTCTCTGTCCCGCCCAATCCTTTCTTCTGCTCCAGCTAGGAGGAAAAGTTCTCCCGAATGTCGCTCGACACAATGGTCCAAATCAGACGAGAGAAACTCCCATCTTGGTTTTTGTTTCCTTTTCTTTTTTTTTTTTTGCACGACGCCATTTGTTAAAGAGGCAGTGGCCTCATCTCACGCGCCATTTGCTAAAGAGGCGACGCGACAATCGTCCATGATTGCTGTAGTGGCCGTTTGGTCTGAAAGGGAAATTATATGTCGTTGCCTAACCGTAAGATTTTCAGCATTCAAACGCTGAAATCTTTCTTTATAACCGATCCGCATTCCTCCCGTTCCCTCAGTTTCAAAGAGAAAAGTTTGGAAAGATAAAATTCTCCTAAAAAGAGAGAGAGAAAAAAAAAAAAGGAGTCTGGAAGAAGTTACGGAGGAGTTTGAGGAAAGTTGAGGAAACGGCTTAACCCAATAGAGATGAAAGATATCAGGTTTCCAGTTCGATCACTCGATGTGATTTCTTTGCGGCCTTTTATTTTGGCGAGAGGAAATATATATATGGAAAGGCTCTAAGGTTTAGGGCCAAAAGGCAGATGCTGCGGATGAAATTAGATAAAGAAATCGTATGGAGATATTTGAATGACAATTAGGGATTTTCTTTATCTAAATACGAAGCTCGTTTCGAACGACATATAGAAATAATGTTTATATTTATATCACCTTAACAATATGTTGCACATGAAAGCAAGCGAATGGAAGAGTAGGAAACAAGAGAAAATGCAGTTGGAGTATGGAACAAGGATAAAGGACCGATAATTTAAAGGACTTCGAAATGAAGATATTTTGATAAAAATATGTGGATAGAAAGAACTAATTTCTTGAACATTTTGCAGACCATTTATTGTTAAAATGAAGGTAGTTAAAATATATATATATAATATATATATATATATATATATATATATATATATATATATATATATATATATATATAAATGCATGTGTACATAAATGCATATATTTATTGGATTAAGGCCTATATATATATATATGTATATATGTATATATATATATATATATATATATATATATATATACATACACATATACATATACATATACAATATACATATATACATATATAAATATATATATATATATATATATATATATATATATATATATATATATATATATATATATATATGAATATATATCAACAAGATCACTGAATGACAACCAGTCTCAATTCTAAAAACATATTATTAATAAATAACTTTACTTACCTTTAGAATTCAAGCTGGTCGGGTTCTCGACTACGGAAGATTATCTTCTTAAGAGTACCTCTATTTCTTGATTGAAGAAAGGTGTGTAAATTAGAGGGATCGAGTGCTTCCCTTGTGCCGATAGTAAGCTCTTTAGCTTTTACGGACAGCTAATACGACCTTCAACGATGTACATGTGATAATATCCAAAGAATTTTATTCTTTGTTTATTCTTTGCTTCCAACTAATTTGTTTTTTAATTTACTTTTGTTATAAGTCAAATTATGTCATTCCTTGTCCTTGCCAACAACTTTTAGATCTTCTAAAATGCGATAATTGATAGAAAATAGAAAAAAATGGAAATGTATAGACCTTTTAAAAACGCGAATACTGAAGCTTACAGAAAATGTACTTGTAATTATCCAAAGGATTTTATTCTATGCCTCTAACTAATTTTTTTTTTTACTTTTCCTTACAAGAAATAAAATCAGTTTATTGTTGTAAGTCAAATAATGTCATTCCTTGTCCTTGCCAGTAACTTTTAGATCTGATAAAAATGCGATAGTTGATAGCAAACAGAAAAAATGGAAACGTAAAGGCCTTTCAAAAACGCGAACAGTGGAGCTTGCCAGAAATCTTCCCTTCTCCTCTTCACAGCGAGAGTAAAAACTGACTGGCTTTGGTCTGATGTAACACTACTTTTTAAATTCCCAGCGACTAAGTTAAAAAAAAAATGCCAACTGTATGTCTGGTGACATTAAACCGACAAGTGTTTTTTTAAAATATAGGATTAATTAATGTCGTGTGAAGCCTTTAGCTTAACTGCTTACCCCCGCTCCAAACTCCTTCCGTGGCCTCATGTGCTATGAGCATAGAAAATTATGTTTACTCAGTTTTCTGTCGCCTTCATTTACCTGTCAGTTTCGCGAACGAGGGCAGTTTAAAGTCGCTGAATTCCGAATTAATCAAGTTGCAGGTGGTGGATTTTCTACAGTTCAGTCTTTAGAGGGATCCGGGGGATTTCTAAGCCTAAAAGGGACGGCCTTCACCTGATGTAGGTTAATCGATGTAATATGCTTATGAAACACGTCGATTGGCCCCATAGGGGGGGGGGTCAGTGCCGCCAGGCACTTCATGGGTGCGCTGTCTAGGCATTACGTAAGGTTATTTGCAGCGTGCCATCGACCTCTAGCTGCAACCCCTTTCGTTTTGCTGTACCTCCTTTCCTATTCTCTTTCTTCCATCTTTCTCTCCACCAGTTGGTACACAGTGCGACTGCTTTGAGGTTTTCCTCCTGTTACACCTCTCAAACCTTTTACTGTCAGTTACCGTCCTGAATGACCTTGTAGGTCCCAGTGCTTGGCCTTTGGCCTACATTCTGTATTCAGTTCAGTTCCATCGACTGGGCTTTGGAGGTTGGCGGAAATGAGTTAGGTGGAGCAGAGACCTTCCGGACGCTCCATCTTCAGGTGATAGTTTGGATCTTTCCGAGATATTGACCCTCCCCAAGGGGTTTTCGGGGGTCGTTATTTAGGACTAATAAGCCTTGGGGGTCATTATCTTCATGAAATTTACAGTCTTTTGTTTATGTTTTGACGGCCATCCCCAACGGGCTTGTACTAAACACGCCGCAAAGGTGGATACGAAAAGATCCGACAGTTTTATAAACTAAAACAAAAGCAAAAAAAAAAAGTTTAAAATGCGCCGACGTTTCTTCAGCGCAATCGAGTTTTCTGTACAGCCGCTACAGCGTATATTCAGGGCCACCGAAAATAGTTCTATCTTTCGGTGGTCTCGGTATAATGCTGTATAAGCCGCTGCCCATGAAGCTTTAACCAAGGGCCGGTGGTGGCCTATCATTGCCAGAAGCATGATCATGTCTAACTTTAACCTTAAATCAAATAAGAATTACTGAGGCTAGAGGGCTGCAATTTGTTATGTTTGATGATTGGCGGGTGGGTGATCAACATGCCAATTTGCAGCCCTCTAGCCTAAGTAGTTTTTAAGATCTGAGGGCAGACAGAAAAAGTGCGGACAGAATAAAATGCGGACGGACAGACAAAGCCGGCACAATAGTTTTCTTTTACAGAAAACTAAAAACGTTATTAAAGACTAAATCTAGTGTTCTCTAAATCGCTTTCTTGATGGAGCAATCTAGTGAAAGGAATGAATTGAGGGATAATATAACTTCTGCATGATGTAATTGCCTATATAATGATAATAGAGTGTGTTCTGTTATTGTCTGAAGATATGAACCGCATGCAAAAGTATGAAACAAGACAGGAAGAATTTATTACTGAATCACCTCAACCTTTACTGACTAACCAACCCCCCCCCCAAAAAAAAAAAAATGTTAATTAGGTTACACCTGCATTCTTGTCCCGTAATTTATCCAGGTGTGCTGTCAGAATGGGAATGTGGCACGTCCCTCTTTTACGGGAAGAGTAAATTACGGTAA
>NC_089763.1:22515994-22528494 GCF_040412425.1 Macrobrachium rosenbergii | reverse complement strand
AATATTCTGCATGTTTACACACACACAACGCACAAACACACACACTCACGTAATGCTGGATGATTCACGTAATGGACAACTAAACGAAGCCCATTTTTAGCACTTGATCATTTGAACGAATTTCCCCCTAAAATAGCGACCGAGATGAATATTCGCTAAATTCCCCTAAAGACCCTCATCTGATCACAGCAAAGTCCTCGAGAATCCGGAATGACGTAATGTTCGCCTTTCGAAGTACGAGCAGAATATTTTCTCTTGCGAAAAGGGACCCGACTTTTTTGCTTTATTTTCTTTTATTTATTTATTAATTTATTTTCTTTTTCTTCTTTAATAAGTAAGCTCTTTTCTTTCTGTATTTCCCTTTAACTCCTCTTACTTCTTCCTAATGAACACCTTAATATTCTTTGGAAGCTTGAATTTCAAGTCAATGGCGTCTGTGGTGGGCTTGTTCCGTATGGATGGGTTTCATCTTCTGATTAATAATAGTAATAACACCTTACGACTAATATCATGGTCTGTTTCTATGTAGTTTCTGTTGGCTTGCTGTGGCATCCAATAGTTTAACATGACTGGTTAATCTTTTAATTCTTAGGTTACCAAAATTAATATGAAATGTCTCTTATCTGTTTGTGGTTGTAATTATTTCTTGGTGTTGTTGAATCTTTAAAATTTATTATTTGATATTATGTAACAAATAATGTAGTGACTTTTTTATGCATCTTATGAGTTTTTAGTTTTGTGTAAAAGAAAACTATTGTGCCGGCTTTGTCTGTCCGTCCGCACTTTTCCGTCCTCACTTTTTTTCTGTCCGCCCTCAGATCTTAAAAACTACTGAGGCTAGAGGGCTGCACATTGGTATGTTGATCATCCACCCTCCAGTCATCAAAGATACCAAATTGCAGCCCTCTAGCCTTAGTAATTTTTTATTTTATTTAAGGTTAAAGTTAGCCATAATCGTGTTTCTGGCAACGATATAGGATAGGCCACGACCGGCCCGTGGTTAGAGTTTCATGGACCGCGGCTCATGCAGCATTATACCGAGACCACCAAAAGATAGATCTGTTTTCGGTGGCCTTGATTATAAGCTGTACAGAAAACTCGATTGCGCATTTTTTACCTGTTCTTGTTTTTCCACTCTGATTAGTTATTTTTTATATATATTCTATACAACGTTGTAAAAATATTATAGTAACAAGCCAGTCTTGTGTTCCTCGTGAATATTGAAATGTCCTGAAGATTATTGTTGTTATTACATTGATTGTTCTTGGCAGTTATGAATTACGTACCCGGATACAGATCTCCATTAGAAAACAACGAGAATGAAATAAATATAGCCTAATTATATATATATATATATATATATATATATATATATATATACATATATATATATACATATAATATATATATATAACATGTATACTTATATATATGTATATATAAATATGCTATGTGTGTATGTATGTATATATACAGTATATATATATATTTATATATATATATATATATATATATATATATATATATATATATATATATACTATATATATATATATATATATATGTGTGTATATTTTATACTCTGTGTATATGATGTTGTATGCATTTTGCTATGTCAGATAACAATCTGTGCCACAGACTAAACGAAACCAATTATTGCAACATGACAGAACCTATTGAAAACTGCATTTTGCAATACTTAACCACCCCCAAAAGCTACGTACGAACCACACCGACGCGAACGAAAAATTCATGCACCCGTAGAGAGAGAGAGAGAGAGAGAGAGAGAGAGAGAGAGAGAGAGAGAGAGAGAGAGAGAGAGAGAGAAAATGACGTATTTCCAATCTATCATTTTTTTGTCTTTTTAAAATTCCGCTCGCGATTGTGTGTGTGTGTGTGTGTGTGTGTGTGTTCATTTGCGCTCGTAACTTTATTTATTCGATGAAATTCATAGTTTCCGTCGGTCAGCCGTACCTTTACCGATGCGGTTGTACTGGTCGTGTTAATTGAAAAAGATATTTGTTTGTCATGATATTCTTGTCGCTTTCATATTGTGTGGTCACCGTTGCGTGGGCATGGCGATATTGGCCCGTTTCTGCAATAATTTTGCATCGGTGGCGCTGGCAATAGGCGATATATATATATATATTGCTAGTTATGTGGTTTGGCGATTTTTGGGAGAAGTTATGTTGTTATATTATGAATAATAATAATAATAATAATAATAATAATAATAATAATAATAATAATAATAATAATAATAATAATAATAATGGAAGAAACCCACAAGATTCTTGTGTATAACTTGTTTACTGGTAAATATTTACATATTACTTTGATCTCGAGCACTTTCAGGTCCTAACTGTGACCCTTTTTCAAGAGATGAGGTAGTCAGGCTGGTTCAAGGCCCAGCAATCTTGAACCAGCCTGACTACCTCATCTCTTGAAAAAGGGTCACAGTTAGGACCTGAAAGTGCTCGAGATCAAAGTAATATGTAAATATTTACCAGTAAACAAGTTATACACAAGAATCTTGTGGGTTTCTCTTTCCATCTTCAGAAGAAAACTGAAAGAAGTTTTTGTTTGGTTAATAATAATAATAATAATAATAATAATAATAATAATAATAATAATAATAATAATAATAATAATAATAATAATAATAAAATTAGGAAAAAGACCTTCTTTAATACAGGTTTTGTTAAACAAAATGGCAGTTTCAGCAGCATTTATTTTATATAGTAAACGCTCAATTCGTCTTATCAATTGTTTTTCTTGCGCTGGAATGGTTGCAATAATATTGGTCAGTTGCTTGCAACCATTCCAGCGCAAGAAAAACAATTGATAAGACGAATTGAGCGTTTACTATATAAAATAAATCCTGTTGAAACTGCCATTTTGTTTAACAAAACCTGTAATAATAATAATAATAATAATAATAATAATAATAATAATAATAATAATAATAATAATAATATAATTTGGCAGCTGACCCTCTTTTAAACAGGTTTTATTGAATATTATTGCTGCTTCAGCTGCATTTATTTTGTAGAAGACTTTTTCTATTTTCCTTATTGCGGACTTCTCTTCAGTGAAGGTGCGTGCTAACAGCTCGCCTATATTTGTCATTTCGTGGGGGAAAGTCAAAATATGTGGATTCTGTTTTTATATATTCTATACAAAGTTAGAATATTATAACTTATATACAGTTGTGGTTACTTATACAGTTGTTGCCGCGACGTTTCGACAGACTCTTCTGCCATTCTCCAGCGGGAGCTAGTAGAGGACTGGCAGGTTGCATAGGTCCTTCCGAATTTATACACAGGCTTCAGTGGGGGGTCATGGACGGCGAATTTTGATTGGTTGCAGTCGGTGAGCTTCAAGCCACATTTCGGCGGCGAAGCTCAAGCCTGGCTGATCTTCTCGATCTGGGAATGTTACTCATTCCAGCGTTCCCATTGGCCTGCCATTGCGTGACGTCATGCTGACTGACATCATAGGTAGTTTGGCTGCTATTGGGCGGAGGATGAATGACGTCATTATTTCCTCTCTCTCTCTCGTTGTCGGGGGGTTGTCTCGAAGGGCGCCTCGCTCTTCAGGGGCGTCTCCATTATCTTGGACGAATCCTTTCACATTTGGTTTTGGCAGATTTTTTTTACTGATTTCGGTTTAATCCCTAGTAGGGGTCGCTGTTCTTTATGAGACTCCTGCAGCTGTTTGGGTCTTGAATGGCTCACCTGGTAATGAGTTTTGGCAGAGAAATGTATAAGAGTTCCTGATTCTAACCTTCCTTATCTATCTGGGTTTGGGACCGGCATTGAGTTAGGCTGGCTTGCCCCCTCAAGTGGCTAGGTTATCGAAACGATTCTTATGTAATGAAAAACATGCATGTTGATGACGAGGCTAATGATGTCGGAAAGGAATTGAAAATGAAATATTATAAATAATCTTCGTTTTTCTTTTTCTGTGTCATCTGGTAACTGGGTTTAGAGATCAGCGCCAGGTCTTTTGTAGCCTTATCACCTTAACACATGCCTTAACACACTTGCGAGCCGCCTCTAGACAAGGTTCTATGGTAGATGAGTCGTCGCTAGACAAGGTTCTATGGTAGATGAGTCGTCGCTAGACAAGGTTCTATGGTAGATGAGTCGTCACTAGACAAGGTTCTATGGTAGATGAGTCGCCTCTAGACGAGGTTCTATGTTAGATGGGCCGCCTCTAGACAAGGTTCTGTGGTAGATGGGCCGCCTCTAGACAAGGTTCTGTGGTAAATGAGCCGCCTCTAGACAAGGTTCTGTGGTAGATGGGCTGCCTCTAGACAAGGTTCTATGGTAGATGAGTCGCCTCTAGACAAGGTTCTATGGTAGATGGGCCACCTCTAGACAAGGTTCTGTGATAGATGAGCCGCCTCTAGACAAGGTTCTGTGGTAGATGAGCTGTCTCTAGACAAGGTTCTGTGGTAGATGAACTGCCTCTAGACAAGGTTCTGTGGTAGCTAAGAGCCAGTTTAACCTACAAATAACCAACCTTTCTCCTAATTTACCTCCTTTCAGTTCTCAGTCTTCCCACTTTTCAAATCTCTCCCGTACTCATTAGCCTTTTCCGCATCGCTACACCCGTGTCTCCCTAAACGAGATTAATTCAGCCTCCTCTCGCGTTGCTAGGAACTTCTTCTGACGGCATCAAAACGAATCAACCAGAGGAGACTTCGTTTGCAGCCTTCGCTCGTAAAGGGATCTTCCACGCGGAGTCGGGTTTCTCATCTGAACTTTGGCAGGAATGTCCGTCTGTTAGTAGGTGTCCCGTATCCTTGTCGTTTTGTCACCTCTGCCGAATAATTTGGGTGTAAGGTAATGCTTCTCATCGTAGTCACCTCTTCCGAAGATGTTAGCAATAGGTACTGTGTCTGAACGGAGTCAGGTTGCGTTTGCACGTTTGTCTGCTGTGACGAAATGTCTTGGGAACAGATGGGCGGATTTTGATGAAGGCGTTCATTAATCACGGTGGGTATCAGTGATGATTTGGCTATTTGTTGCCAGAGACAATTCTGTCTATCAAGATGTATTGGTAGTGGGGTGGGGAGGGAATGTGTATCTAGTGGGGGGACATCTAATTTTTAAATATCTTTTATTTTATATAGCTACAAGCTGTTGCAATATCGGTGAGGCAGTTGAGGTCTTACAGGATGGAAATGTTATTGGTGAACTCTGTACCTGGTGCTTTTCCTTATGAAATTATCTGTTCAGGGAGATTTCATAAAAGATTCGCTCGTATTCGCTATTTTAGAAATATTTCGTTCACAAACGCCGGAGTACTAGGTTTGTGTGTGGGTGCAGTTATGTTAAACGATGGACCTTTGATAGCGCTTTCTTTTTTTAGTTTCTGAAAAAAAACTATTGTGCAAATTGTCTGTCCGTCCACTTTTTCTGTCCGCCCTCAAGATCTTAAAAGCTACCGAGGCTAGAGGGCTGCTGGAATTGGTCTGTTGATCATCCACCTCCAATCATCAAATATACCAAATTGCAGACCTCTGGCCTCGTAGTTTTCCCATTCTGTTGGGAGTTAAAGTTAGCCCACAATCGTGCTTCTGGCAACGATATAGGACATGCCACCACCGGGCCGTGGTTAAAAAGTTTCATGAGGCGTAGCTCATACAGTAATATACCAAACCACCGAAGATAGATCATGTGTGGTGAAAGCCTTGATTATACGCCGTAGCGGCTGTACAGAAAACTCGATTGCGCCGAAGAAACTTCGGCGCATTTTTTACTTGTTTATATTTTTGTTTACGTCTGAATGTAGGGTTCTCTTCTTCTTGTTCTTCTGTTCCTCACTTTACTAGTGCTTTTGTCTCTACACTCTCCTTCTTCTTTAGCATTTAGGGAAAAGTCATTCGAAAGTTTATCAGCCTTACATTTAAGACGGTTTGGTTTCTCATTGTATGAGATTTTCCAGCCTGGAATTAACGGAAAACATTTAAGAAAATGTCTTTCGAAATGAATTCCAGGAACTTTATGAAAAATTACAAGCAAAAAGGAATTCATTCTTCTCTTAGTTTTTGTGATATTAGACAGTTAGGGGTACAAGTATATATTAACAAAATTACAGTTTCAAATGTCTTTTTACAGCATGCATTCAATTCTACTGCGAACAGAAGTTATGGGGATTGCTTTGCTGAAAAAACATAAAACAAGTAAAAAATGACTCCGGCGCACTCGATTTTTCTGTACAGCGCACAGTCAGTGACACCGAAAATAGATCTATCTTTAGGTGGTCTCGGTGTAGTGCTGTATGAGCCGCGGCCCATGAAACTTTCAGCCGGCCGTGGTGGCCTGTGTTGTTTCGTTGGCAGAAGCACGATTATGGCTAACTTTAGCCTTAAGTCAAATAAGAATTACTGAGGCTAGAGGGCTGCAATTTGGTATGTTTGATGATTGGAGGGTGGATGATTAACATACCAATTTGCATCCCTCTAGCCTCAGTAGTTTTTAAGATCTGAGGGCGGATAGAAACAGTGCGGACAGAGAAAGTGCGGACAGAAACGGACAGTAAAAAGTGCGGGCGGACAGACAAAGCCGGCACAATAGTTTTCTAATCAGAAAACTAAAACACCGGATCGTAAAATGTACGTAACGATTTTAGGCCTAACGAGGCCATTCTATGAAAAATAAGTGGATAAAAAAAAAAAAAAATAGAGCATTGTAATTCTAATCTCACTTCTGCTTCACGTCACTTCCATTCCAAACAACTTCCAAACAGCTTCAGTCGGGGGTTGAGATGGATGAAAGGAAGGAAGGATAATTGCCAGGGTGGATGACTAATGACGAAAGTTGGAATAGGGTATCCGGAGTGGCCTGGGCTTCTTAGATTAATCCCAAAGTTCATTCAATAACTTCATTCCACCTGGGATTTATTTACCCTGCCCTGAACTGGTTAACAGTGGGGGGAGGGGTTGTGGGAGTGGGGGGTGGCCTGTTTATTAGATGGTGCTAGTGAGGAAAGTTTTTTTAAATTTAAATTTTAATATAGATGACACTCATCCATCATCCACTGTCTTCAACATTCCAGATTTGTTGTACAAAAAATTTTTTTGTAATGTGTTGCATGGATGTATTTATAGGCATAAATATGTATGTTTACTAAGACCTTTTGTACGTAAGAAGACATAGAAAGAATTGAATAAATGGAGGCAAAAGAGGTATCGGAAAGAAAAGGCCTTAATACCCAGAGATGGCGAAAAGAAATAAAAGCTACGGTTAAATGGCGCAGTGTGTGTGTGTGTGTAGGAGATTCGACGCGATGATGGTGAGCCTTTCGTGGAAGTGTAAGAAGAAGCGGCTAATGGCGTAAGTGTTTTAACAACACCGTCAGTTGATCCACGATATATCAGTGAAAGTATGAAAGTGACAGTTGTCTTTACGAAGTTATTTTATGTGGATTCACTGCCTATTAGAGGGAATCGTTCTCTCTCTCTCTCTCTCTCTCTCTCTCTCTCTCTCTCTCTCTCTCTCTCTCTCTCTCTCTCTCTCTCTCTCTCTCTCTATATATATATATATATATATATACTTGTTAAGTGCTAAGGAGAGAGAGAAAAGAAGAAGAAGAGAAGAAGAAGAAGAAGAAAGAAAGAAAGAAGAAAACTTGAAGAATAAGACAGACAGACAGAAAGAAAGAGAGACAGGGACAGACAAACAAACAGAGAGAGAGAGAGAGAGAGAGAGGGGATTATCAAGCACTGCACCGCACCAGAGACTCAACCACTCCCGCAGGCGTAATTAGCAGTTGAAAAATGAGGCCACAGAAAAACTCTCGTTCTTATCTAGCCGAAGTCAGACTGGACGACGCCCCTGGGCATGATTTGGGCGTAGTCGTCATGTCGGAATGCCCAGACTTCATTCATTTCCCTTTTTCTTTTTGTTTTTTTTTTAAATAACAAATCGGGCAAGTTTAGGAGTTCCTTTTTCATATGATGTGGTTATTTAGTTTTACCCATTTTTTGTTAATTGTAAACCTTTATTAAACCAAAGAATTGAAATTCAAACTTGAAAACAATCAATATTGAATTTGAAGAAAAAACAAGTAAAAAATGCAACGAAGTCTCTTCGGCGCAATCGCGTTTTCTGTAAAGCCGCTACAGCGTATAAACAAGGCCACCGAAAATGGATCTATCTTTCGGTGGTCTCGGTATAATACTGTATGAGCCGCGACCCATGGAACTTTAACAACGGCCCGGTGGTGGCCCATCCTACATCGTTGCCAGAAGCACGATTATGGCTAACTCTAACCTTAAGTAAAATAAAAACCACTGAGGCTAAAGGACTGCAATTAGGTATGTTTGATGATTGGAGGGTGGATGATCAACATACCAATTTGCAGCCCTCTAGCCTCTGTAGTTTTTAAGATCTGAGGGCGGAGGGAAAAAGTGCGGACAGAATAAAGTGAGGACGGACAGACAAAGCCGGCGCAATAGTTTTCTTTCACAGAAAAATAATAAAAATGTGAAATGAATCTTGAATAATGCGATCGGGAATCAATTCAAGAAAATTTATGAACATAAACGTGAATGAATTAGAGGATAACAATAAAGTAAAGTCTTCAGACTTTAATAATTTCACTGCTCTTAATTCCAATTCATAATTATCATATTTTCATAACGCCTCTTCCGTGAATTGTAGTTATGTGTAATTAAAAACCACAAATTATTATCATCATCGTCATTCATTTTAATCCTAATTAGTGATTTCTGTATTATCCTTCATTGTAATTTATATCATTATCTCCCTTGTACAAACTCTTTTTTTTTAATAGTCAGTCTCCATTGAGCATCCTAACATTATCCTTCGACATCATCATAAAGACTTATTCATGACATATAATGAACCCCAATCAAGCCTCATTATCTTTCATTATAGTTCACTGAGGTCATCATCCTCATAATACCTCCTCCGTGAAATGGGATTAAGCCTAATCATCTAATCATTATTTTCCCGTAACCAATTTGAGTTCGAGTTAGTTGGTGGCAGAGTTGAAACAAGATTTGTTTGAGTAGAACTTCGGCTGCGTAGAAGAACTTCGACCCCGAAAGTGAGTCAAAGACAATGGTGACCTTATCTGCGCCTGTCTTGAGTCTCCGAGATTCCCATTGTTCGCGGAATGCAGAGGGAGGCGCTCGCGGGCGCGTGTGTGTGCGTATGTATGCGCGTGGATTAAACTATTTTGACATCTCTTTAATACATGAATAAGTTGCACGGTTGGGAGAGACTACGGGGAAATACGTAAAGGTTTGTAAATGTATTACGTTAAATTTTAGCTTATATAATAATAATAATAATAATAATAATAATAATAATAATAATAATAATAATAATAATAATAATAATAATAATCTTTAGCAATATACTGTATATTTTCATCATTATTTATCATCACCGCTTTCAATACCACCACCATCATTATCATACGCCTTCTCTCTCTCTCTCTCTCTCTCTCTCTCTCTCTCTCTCTCTCTCTCTCTCTCTCTGTCCATCATCATTATACTCCCATCTCCATTCTGACACCTCCAGAGTCGTATTTGTAAATCAGCCGGATGCTTCATTAGCCAAACTATTTTGAGTGGAAACTGCATTGAGTCTTCCCCTCTCGAAGTTGGCGAGCGAGCCTCCGTCGACCCAATTTGATCCGGTCGCGATCCAAGTTTGATCCGATCCTGGGTCGAATTTCATGGACATTACGGGAAGTTGGACGCTAGCAAAGGGGCCATGTCGACTTAGATTCCTTTGGGAGGATTGGCAGGTGTTTCAGTCTTCTGTAAAAGAAAACTATTGAGATGTTTGTTTGTCTGTCCGTCCGCGCTTTTTCTGTCCGCCCTCAGATCATAAAAACTACCGAGGCTAGAGGGCTGCAAATTTGTGTGTTGATCATCCACCCTCCAATCATCAAACATGCCAAAACGCAGCCCTCTAGCCTCAGTAGTTTTTATTTTATGTAAGGTTAAAGTTAGCCATGATCGTGCGTTTGGCATCGCTATAGGTGAAGGTTTCATGGGCTGCGGCCGACAGTTTCATGGGCCGCGGCTTTGAGTTTCATACAGCATTATGCGCTGTATAGAAAACTCGAGTGCGCCGAAGAAACTTCGGCGCATTTTCTCACTTGCTCTTTCTTATAGATCTTCCTTTTGTTTCTTTTGTTTGTCGATTTGGTGACAAGGTGCGACGAAAGTTGTCGTGATTTGTCCCTGGTGAAAAGAGAAGTGTTTTGTGCCTTCAAGATTTGTTTACAGATTTATCTACATCGTGTTCATTCGATCAGGAAGGGTGAGAGTTGTATCAAATCTATTATGGAATTGGTTGCATTTCGTTTTGTATGTCTGAAAAATGGGACTGTATCTTTACCATTAACGATGGTTGATGGTCCATATTTTCTCTAATTGTTATTATTTATTTACATCTCTGCTAACTAAAGCTGCATTCTTATGTAACAATGCTGCTCTAAAATGGAAGACTGCAGTGTCTGCAAAAATACAAAACTGAGAAAAATGGTAGATACTGCAGTTTTCCCTGGCCTTACTACTGATTTTGCGGATACTGCAGTTGGGACCCCCTAAATAAAGCATTGAAGAATCATTCTGAAACTGCAGTGACTTGTCTATTAGTGTTTCGTGAGGCCAATAGGTGGCATATCTCAGTTTCGAAAATTTTGCAGATACTGCACTTTTCCATTTTAGGGCAGAATGGCACAAAATATGTAAATTGATTCGTTACACCAAATGATAAATCAGTCAAAACTAACCTAAATTCAGAAGATAAGGAGAGCGAATGAAGTTCCTACATACATACATACATACATACATACATACATACATACATACATACATACATACATACATACATAGCAGGGCGGAGCAATGAGTTAACTTTAATGAAAAAGGAGTTACGAGAATAAAATGAAACGAATGACGTTTATGAAGCAACTAACATACATATATACATACATACATACACATACATACATACATACATACATACATACATACATACATAGCAGAACAGAACAAGCAGGTTATTAATGAAAAAGGAATTACAGGATAAAATGAAACGAATAACGCTTTCAAAGACACTAAGCATTTTCAAAATTATGACCAATCTTATCACATAATTTTTACTTGACAATAACGACACGGTATTATTGTCTTTGTCCTTAAGACATTGCGGCTATGATAATAATAATAATAATAATAATAATAATAATAATAATAATAATAATAATAATAATAATAATAATAATAATAATATGAGTATTCAGAATACTTTTAATTATAAGCAACTCCCCATATCGAATAATAATAATATGTATATAATAATAATAATAATAATAATAATAATAATAATAATAATAATAATAATATTCAAGAATGCTTTGTAATTACTTAAGCAACTCCCCCATCTCGCATAATAATAATAATGATGATGATATGAAGTATAATAATAATAATAATAATAATAATAATAATAATAATAATAATAATAATAATAATAATAATAATTTATCATCACCTCCCACTGAAGAAGTCCCAATAAGGAAAATAGAAAAAGTCTTCTACAAAATAAATGCAACTGAAGCAGCAATAATATTCAATAGAACCTGTTAAAGAGGGTCTGCTGTAAATTATAATAATAATAATAATAATAATAATAATAATAATAATAATAATAATAATAATAATAATAATAATAATATGAAATATTCAAAAATACTTTGTAATTACTTAAGCAACTCCCAATCTCGCATACTAATAATAATAATAATAATAATAATAATAATAATAATAATAATAATAATAATAATAATAATAATATTAATAATAATAATATGAAATATTCAAGAATGCTTTGTAATTACTTAAGCAACTCCCCATCTCGCGTAATAATAATAATAATAATAATAATAATAATAATAATAATAATAATAATAATAATAATTAAATGAAATATTCAGAATGCTTTGCCAATTACTTAAGCAACTCCCTCATCTCGCGTAATAATATGTATAATAATAATAATAATAATAATAATAATAATAATACCATGAAATATTCAAGAATGCTTTGTAATTACTTAAGCAACTCGCCCATCTCGCGTAATAATAATAATAATAATAATAATAATAATAATAATAATAATAATAATAATAATAATAATAATAATAATCAAGGATGCTTTGTAATTACTTCTCCTGCATCTCGCATAATAATAATGATAGATATTGTTGATGATGAAATATAATAATAATAATAATAATAATAATAATAATAATAACTAATAATAATAATAATATAATAGATAATAATAATAATAATAATAATAATATTAAGCAACTGCCCCATCCCGCTAATATTTCCTTCCACGCGAATTCCTCATTAAACCTCCCTCTGAATTACTTCGTCCATCTATTTAAGCCTTTTCCATTCCTTCTCGATTCGTAATTCTCCGATTCCCCGATAA
>NC_089763.1:22498494-22503494 GCF_040412425.1 Macrobrachium rosenbergii | reverse complement strand
ACTCAACCTGATTATATATAGACATACACACACACATATATATATATACAGTATATATATATATATATATATATATATATATATATATATATATATATATATATATATTTATATATGTATAATATATATATATATATATATATATATATATATATATATATATATATATATATATATATATATATATATATGTACACGTAATTTCTTTCTGTGTAAAAATAAAATAGGATGTATCTTGTTGACGAATTCCAGGCTTAGCTATGTACCTGATATGTTGTAAGTGTAAAGTAATAGCAACATTATCTGTCATTATAATTTTACATACAAATAAGAATGTTTTTAAAAATACTGTATATCATATTTATTTTTCTAACGATTCAGTCCGAGATTCTCAAATTTTGACGCACAAAATCCTTATCTTTCTTGTTAAAAAACTCGCCTAACTTTTCACATAATAGGAATTTTTCTAACTGTGAGAGGGCTAGTGTGATATTTACTTAAGAAAATGCTATGAAAAATTATTAATATTATAATGCTATCTAAAATACTAAGAGGTAATGCTAAATGCTTTAAGCCGCCCTTCCTTTACTACAATCGATGATTCTTATTAAGTCAGTTTCTTAAATTACAATTAATTATACTTTTCAACTTAACTGTATTTATTATTGCTGAAAATTCTGGACACCGACGTAAAAACACTCGTAGTTATAGAGACACGTTTGAAAAATTTACAGAGGGAACCATATCATATGATATTCATGAGCATAACCTGTCTAACTCTCTATATATCAATAAATATGCCTATGTATGCATATATGCATGAGGTAGTGGTAAATACGCTCAGTAGTATTTTACATCTTAACGCTCGCATCTACATAAAATTTTGTACATGGTTTTAGAATTTGTTAGAGAGAGAGAGAGAGAGAGAGGGTGGGGAGGCCTACTGGAAAAGCTTCTCCGTGGCTCTTGCGCTTAAACGCTTGTCTCTTAAGTAAAACGTCGAAAGTTATTTTAGAATTTATTAGAGAGAGAGAGAGAGAGAGAGAGGCACTGTAAAAGCTTCCCCGTGGCTCTTGCTCTTAAACGCTTTTCTCTTAAATAACACGTTGAAAATTATTTTAGAATTTATAGAGAGAGAGAGAGAGAGAGAGAGAGAAAGAGAGAGAGAGAGAAAACTATCCATGGCTTTCACTTAAACGCTCCACTCAGAGTAAAACGGGGACGTGGTTTTAGAGAGAGAGAGAGAGAGAGAGAAAAGCAAAAAAAAAAAAGGTCAAAATTAGCTGCGTAGTTTGAAAAGTTCAATAGAGTTTTACTCAGGGAGGAATTACGTACTTTTAAAAAAAAAAATTTTTCTGCTGAAGGACTCAAATGAAATACCTGAAATGAAAAGCTGTTATTATTACAGTCGAAAGGACTGAATAATTTTGGTGGCGAATTCCTGAAGGTATTTTAACCTCTAATGGAAATGTTTTTACTGGGATGAGTGATGTAATTATGTAATAATTGTGCAAATACGAACAAGCGGATATAATTCTCTTTTATGTGTGAGTTATATACCGCGAGAGTTGGCAGGTGAGGAAGAAGATAAAATTACTTCAAATACAAAATTATGGGAACAGAAATTGAAGAATTGAAGAATTTTACATCGTAAGAATGCTCTGAATAATCACATAAATGCTCTCTCTCTCTCTCTCTCTCTCTCTCTCTCTCTCTCTCTCTCTCTCTCTCTCTCTCTCTCTCTCTCTCAGGAAAAATAATTCTCTCTCGCTAGTGCATCCTCGCCCCCAGTTAGCTGTCGCAATCTGCGCTGTGTATTTGAAGCGAAGGTTCGTTTCCTGCGTTTCCCAGAACCTGGGAAAGTGTACCGAGTGTAGCTGTGTAGCTGAGTGTGCATGCGGGAAAGAGGTAGGGTATTTGTTCCGCGCCACCTCGCTCTCTTTATGTATTTGTTTTCCTTGTAAAGTGGAAGCAGGAAGGAGAAACTATTGGACGTGTTTCGACTGTTTTTGTCACTGTCTCAGAATTTCTCCCCTTTCGCGTCTGTCTATTTATATTTATTTATTTATTTCGCCTTCCGGATGAAGTGACCTCTGAACTTTGGCCGTCTTCAGAGGTCATTTGGAAGAACAGCGGACTAAATCGTCGTTCCCTTCACACAACATCATTATTATTATAATTTTGTTAACAGAATTGCTTATCATATCTTATCAGTATGAATTAAAATTTTTTTTTTATAAATAAAAATAAGTGGATCATTTATACTTCGGATATTTAACAAACTGAAATGTGGTTTCAATAATAGCTTTCATCACTCTTACGGATGCCAGTAATGGCAAAATTATAATTTATCTAAGGTAACGGTTGCTTTTCCTTAACAATATATTAAAATCTACTGTAAAACTCTTCTACAATGAAGAGGATTAGAGCCACTTTAAATGAAGCACGAGGCCATCATAGCAAACAAAAAGTCTGGTCAGGACACAGTCTGAGGGACACAGTGTCAGCCGGAAGAGACAGGTCTTCGTGTTTCCTTCCCGCGTTTCTCTTCCCAAAAGGAGCAGAGGTTAGACCAGCTCAAGAGACGAGGGGACGCGAGGAATTGGGAGAAGATTGGATAGAGTGAGAGGAGGAGGAGGAGGAGGAGGAGGAGGAGGACTGCAAGAACGTGTCTTAATTTCCTTACCAAGTTAGATCGATGTTCGTGAAGCCCTTCGAGATAGGCCGAAGTTTGCTCTATTACTTGGCATCTCATTCAAGTTCCCTCCTCTCTCTCTCTCTCTCTCTCTCTCTCTCTCTCTCTCTCTCCCTCATATATATATATATATTATATATATATATATATATATATATATATATATATATATATATATATATATATATATATATATATATATATACACACAGACACACACTTATATATATGTATGTATGTATACACACATATATATATGTGTATAGTATGTGTGTGTGTGTGTTTATACAAAACCCTGACTTCCACAGGATAATATACATCAGAGTCGATATCAACTTATACCTCTCTTGATGGCTCAGTGTTCAAAAGTTAATGTACGCCAGTGTTTCCCAACCACGCTATAGTTCGAATCCCACCGGTGACGATGCACCTATCAATTATAATTCCCTTAATTGTAAGGTTTTCCCGAGGAACAGTGAACTGGATATTGGAAGCCATTCGTGACTTGGTATTTGTGAATATATTAGCGTGTGCGTGTGCATGTATAATCATCATAATTATGATCATAATTATCGTTATAACTTTGATATGCTGCATCATTCTGTGCGTATAATTAGAATTAATAAATGAATATAAATCAGCCTTAAGCTTTTAAAGCGATGATGATGTCTCCCAGACACGTAATATAGATACTATGGAAATTATTCTGCCCTAAAATGGAAGACTGCAGTATCTGCAAAAATACAAAACTGAGCAAAACGGTAGATCCTGCAGTTTTCCCTTGCCTTACTACCGATTTTGCAGATACTGCAAATGGGACCCCCTAAATACTCGTGGAAAATATTGAAGAATCATTCTGAAACTGCAGTAACTTGTGTATTTTGTTTCACAAGTCCAATAGGTGGCATATCTCAATGTCGAAAATTTTGCAGATACTGCAGATTTCCAATTTAGGGCAGTGTTGTACTATAAAGTAGAAAAAATATTATGATATTGTTTCCCAAGTGCAACTCTTTAATTTTTTTTTAGTGAAACACGTTGACTCTAAAACTCTATTCTGAATTCGAAAACAGAAAATGTTATATTCACGAAAGTGTCTGTAATACTTTAAAATTCAGATGCCTTCATAATTAATAATTATAATTAAATATCTTTCTTGGTAAATCGATGGCGAGTGTTGGCTTTTATTTTTAAGGGGAAAGGGAGGTTTGGTGTTAAGGGGTAAGGAAGGGGTTGGGCGTTTTTTTTAACTGGGAATGGAGTTTTGGTGTTTAGGGGTGAGGAAGGGGATAGGTGTTTTTTTAAGGGGAAGGGAGGTTTTGTGTTAAGGGGTAAGTAAGGGGTTGGGGGGTGGTTGTTTTTTTTAAGGTGGAAGGGAAGTTTGGTGTTTAGGGGTGAGGAAAGAGTGGGTGTTTTTTTTTAACGGGGGAGTGGGTTTGGTGTTAAGTGGTAAGGAAGGGTGTGGGTGTTTTTTAAGGGGGAACGGGAGGTTTGGTATTAAGTGGTAAGGAATGGGTGTGTGTTTTTTTAAGGGGGAAGGAAGGGTGTGGGTGTTTTTTAAGGGGGAAAGGGAGGTTTGGTATTAAGTGGTAAGGAAGGGTGTGTGTGTGTTTTTAAGGGGGAAGGACGGTTGGTTTTAAGGGGTAAGGAAGGGTGTGGGTGTTTTTTAAGGGGGAAGGAAGGTTTGGTTTTAAGGGGTAAGGAAAAGGTGTTTTTAAGGGGAAGGGTTTGGTGTTGTTTTGCGTGTTTTTAAGGGAAGGACGGTTGGTTTTTGGTTTTAAGTGTGGGTGTTTTTAAGGGGAGGAAGGTTTGGTTTTGTAAGGAAGGGTGTGTTTTTAAGGGGAAAGGAGGTTTGGTGTTAAGGGGTAAGGAAGGGTGTGCGTGTTTTTTAAGGGGGAAGGGAGGTTTGGCATTAAGGGGTAAGGTAGGGGTGGGTGTTTTTTTTAAGGGGGAAAGGAGGTTTGTTGTTAAGGGGTAAGGAAGGGGTGGGTGTTTTTTAAGGGGGTGTGGGGTTTGGTGTTAAGGGGTAAGGAAGGGTCTGGGCGTTTTTAAGGGGGGAAGGGAGGTTTGGTTTTAAGGGGTAAGGAAGGGGTTGGGCGTTTTTTTAAAGGGCGAAATTTTGTGGTGTTTAAGGGGGGTTTGTTTTTTAATTGGGAAGGTTTTGGTGTTAAGGGGTAAGGAAGGGGTGGGTGTTTTTTAAGGGGGAGGGGATTTGGTGTTAAGGGGTAAGGAAGGGTGTGGGTGTTTTTTTTTAAGGGGAAAGGGAGGTTTGGTGTTAAGGGGTAAGGAAGGGACTTTTTTTTTT
>NC_089763.1:22448494-22493494 GCF_040412425.1 Macrobrachium rosenbergii | reverse complement strand
CCCTTAAACTTCATTAGACTTGGTCGTTTATCACAATCAGAACGTCCAAACATGACAAAAGACTTCCCAAAACTTACTGTACACAGACTAAAGAAAAGGAACCTCTGCAAGAAGAAGAGGAAAAAATAAAGAAGAAGAAGAAGAGAAGAAGAAGAAGTAGAAGAAAGGTCGAGACTTGAAAACGACACTCGGTGAAACACGCATTTTTCGTTTTGGGTTTCATCCAAATTTTATCTTTAACAATGGCGCGTGGACAGTTCAGTAGTTTCGTATAAGTTTCCAAAGCCAATCTATTGTTAATTACAATTATGACCAGCTTTAACCTTTACGCCTTGTTTTTCGTATCGTTATTGCTGGCACATACTTGCTAATTCATCTGTGAAATTGTGTACATATTTTTATTTTTTCAAGCAGACACGGGATTGGAGGATATGTTTAGCCATTTTTCCCGGCAACAGATTCATGAGATGTATGCTGGTGTTGCACCAGCCCAAATTTTTTGCCATGACCCTAAGTTAGGTTAGGTTGGGTTAGGTTAGGTTAGATAACATACGTTAGACTAATGTAATTTGAGTCTGGGAAACGAAATGAGGTTACTTTCAAGAAAATTCTACGGTTAGTTTTTAAGATATGGCGTCCCGCTTTTTTTCAGGAAGAGGTCCCGGCACTCGGTTGCATTTCGGGAAAATGCTTCCCGGCAATAAAATAAGTTAAATGAGTAATAGATATAACATTTACTTCATTTATCCGATAACAGATGGATCCCGGAACGGACATCCATAAATGAACCGATATTAGAATATTTTCCTTCAATACAGATTGACCAAATATCTAAGCAAATTATGTCCCGAGGAGTTGTCAGTCAATTTGATGTCTGAGTTCATAACAAGCTGGTCTGCCTTCTATTCTTCTGTTTGTCTCGATTTCCAAAAATCGTATTATAAACAAATGACTCGAAACTCGATAGATTTCCAAGATTCAAGTGGCGTCGCAAACATTAAGGACCACGGTATGATGATGGCTGTCTTTGTTAGATTACATAGTGTAAGTCTCCGCAACTTGTACACTGTCGAGAATTTGGATTTTTAAACCAATCCCGTAGGCATTTTCCCCGAGATGTAACCGAGTACCGGGACCTATCCCTGAAAAAAGCGGGACGCCATATCTTAAAAACTAACCATAGAATTTTCTTGAAAATAATCTCATTATGTTTCCCGCACCTAATTTACTCTACAGATCATAAGTTAACCTAACCTAGCCCATCCTGACCTAACCTAACCTAACCTAGGAACATGGCAAAAAAAAAAAAAAAAAAACGGGGCTGGTGCAATACTAGTATATATTTCAGGAATTTGCATTCCATAGTGGGGTAGTTCTGCCAGTGTACCTCTCGCGGTGGACTGTAGGCATTACTGAAGCTTCTTTGCATCGTCCCTTCTGTCCATAATTGCTAACCCCTTTCGTGCTTTTTGCTCTCCCTCCGTTCACATGTTCTTTCTCCCACTTTACTTCCCACCATCTCCTAACAGTTGTTTTAAACTTTACGTTCAGTGCTGATTGACCTCGTAGGTCCCACCGCTTGGGCCTGGGCCCAAACTTCGTGTTCCTATCCGAACTTCTCAAACTAATATGAGGTCATGAATATCAAAGATTACCGCTACAGCGTATAATCGAGGCCAGCGAAAATAGATCTGTCTTTCGGTAGTCTCGGTATAATGCCGTATGAGCCGCATCCCATGAAACTTCAACCACGGCCTGGTGGTGGCCTATCCTATATCGTTGGCAGAAGCACGATTATGGCTGACTTTAACCTTAAATAAAATAAAAACTACTGACGCTAGAGGGCTGCAATTTGGTATGTTTGATGATTGGAGGGTGGATGATCAAAGTTAAGTATACCTTAGTTTAACCAGACCACTGAGCTGATTAACAGCTCTCCTAGGGCTGGCCCGCGGGATCAGATTTATTTTACGTGGCTAAGAACCAACTGGTTACCTAGCAACGGGACCTACAGCTTATTGTGGGATCCGAACCACATTATGACGAGAAATGAATTTCTATCACCAGAAATAAAATCTTCTAATTCTTCATTAGCCGGTAGGCTCTACCCACCCCGCCAACGAAGAACTAAAGGCAGTGGATGATCAACATAACAATTTGCAGCCCTCTAGCCTCAGTTGTTTTTAAGATCTGAGGGCGGACAGAAAAAAGTGCGGACAGAAAAAGGGGGGAACAGAATAAAGTGCGGGAACAGAATAAAGTGCGGTTCTTTTACTGAAAACTAAAAAATGGGTTTCCAAAGAATGCTGACCACCACCGCAGATGCCAGTGAAAATATCTGATGACGTCATTCTCCTCGAATGGCGTCACGTGACCTTTTGAACAACGACGCACTGATTTGCGGAGCCAGAAGAATCGAAGCCTTATCGGATGAAGTATCAAAGGTTGAGTTAGGGAAGGGAGCCTTGACGATTTGGTCGTTCGGACGAGGAACTGTCGAAATAATGAAAGATCCCAAAAAGTTTTGCTGCCGCAGGAAAACGTCTATTGTATCGTCAAGTCAGAGGAAAATGGGGAACTTAATTCACGAGAGTTATGGCGTGTGTCTTTGGAAAATAGGAAAGGGTTTAAACGAGACAATCCCGTGTAGTGCCGTCAGTGCACCTCGCGCGGTGCACTGTAAGCATTACCTAAGGTTCTTCGCAGCGTCCCTGCCATAGGCCCCTAGCTGCAACCCCTTTCATTCCTTTTACTGTACCTCCTTTCATATTGTTTCTTCCATCTTACTTTCCACCCTCTTCAAACAAGTGTTTCATAGTGCAACTGCTTTGAGGTTTTCCTCCTCTTACCTTTAAAATCTTTTACTCCTTTCAGGGCTGAATGCCCTCATACGTCCCAGCGCTTGGCCTTCGGCCTAAATTGTATATTCTATTCTTAATGAGATAAATATAGAAAATAACGTTCATGTCTGATCCTTGGAAACTAGGAAAGGGTTCTAACGAGGTAAACATCAAAAGATGTGAGAAAACTAGCTAGGAGAGAGAGAGAGAGAGAGAGAGAGGGGGTGGGGGTGGGGTTTATAAGATAAGACGAACGAATGGCAAATATTAAACGTCGAATATGAACGCTTGAACGACATCAAAGGCTAAACCTACCTCACTCTCCAGGTCTGAGTAATTGCTTGAACCTCTCACCTGCTCGTTAGTAGCTAGTATACCTTTAATTAGACACGGCCATCTTCGTGAAGTATTTCAGGTGAGCTGAATATTCATCAGTCTCTCAGATCATGGTAATCGAATATTCGGGCTCTGCCAACGTGTTCGAAGGATGTCTTATGCTTTATTTGCATTTAAAAGGTCGTACTTTTACGAGAGCCGATATTTCACATTTCAGTTTTCTGTATAAAAGAAAATTATTGAATGGCTATTTGTCTGTCCGTCCGCACTTTTTCTGTCCGCCCTCAGATCTTAAAAACTACTGAGGCTAGGGGGCTGCAAATTGGTATGTTCATCATCCACCCTCCAATCATCAAACTTACCAAATTGCAGCCCTCTAGCCTCGGTAGTTTTTAAATTTTATTTAAGGTTAGAGTTAGCCATAATCGTGCTTCTGACAACGATATAGGACAGGCCACCAGCTGGCCGTGCTTATAGTTTCATGGGCCGCGGCTTATACAGCACTATACCGAGACAGCCGAAAGATAGATCTATTTTCGGTGGCCTTGATCATATAAACTGTGCAGAAACTCGATTGCGCCGAAGAGCTTCGGTGCATTTTTTACTTGTTTTCCTATGTTTTAAATTCCTCTAGTAATCGAAAACTTAAATGAAGGCAAACAAATGACAAATTTGCCGATTAAAAAGGTTTTCTAAATTCTCTCTCTCTCTCTCTCTCTCTCTCTCTCTCTCTCTCTCTCTCTCTCTCTCTCTCTCAGCAAGCTAATTTTCTCACATTTGAGGTAGTACGCAATTTAGAATATCTGCATAAGTATTCACAACCTACAAATATGAAATAAAAGTAAAGACCAATGAATCATGTCCATTAGAAAATACTTATCTAAACACACACACACACACACACACATATATATATATATATATATATATATATATATATATATATATATATATATATATATATATATATATATATATATATATATATATATACACACATTAGATAAACGGACTTACAGTTGAGAGACTTGTGTTTTCCGTTTCCATATTATACAAAAAAATGTACTTTATCAAATGAGAATAAACTCCTATATCCATGCATACTGGCTAATACTGCACAGTTCGCTAGTTTTATCTTGGCTGCAACTAAAATGCAGAATAGTTTGCTTAGTGCAATTTTGGAAACTTTTGATCTCCAAATGTTCCAGTGAGGAGCAAATTCATTCCTGAACGCGTAAAATTCTGCATTGATAACCCTTTTCCTGTTATACTCTGTAGCGGTAAAGAGTGAAGATCCTATCATCGAAGAGAATTTGTAAAACGAGAACGAAAAATAGATGAAAATTTGACTTCCTTTGCGCTGAATAATTTTCATAATTTTGCTGAAATGTTTTTAGAACCAGGTGTCATATTTAATTAATCTTATATTTCATAACGCAACAGTCACTCGAAACCTCTTTATCATTACGCTTTTTAAACAAAAAAACACAGACAAAAAAAAAAACACTAAATATTCAAAAGGCAAGAATAAAATGATAAAATAAATATTCCTTCGTGAAAGAAACCTAGTGTACCACAGAAAAGCACAAACACACGCACACACACGCGCAAACACACACGCAAACGCGCGCAAACACAAAGGCTAGCAAAAGGCAACTGGGAATCGATGAACTTTTCAGCAATTCCCGTTTGTTATAGCAAAGGCTCATATGAGCATTCCAGCCATTCCCATTCTGAATTTCTCACGGAAAAGTGATTTTGCTCTTCGGGGAAATCAACTGTAGATCGTTCGGCGGTTCCAGGTTTTTCTTTTTTCTTTTTTTTTTCACTTTTTTTGTTGCTTTTTACAGTTTTATTTGATATTCGTCCAATGGTTCGGAAAAAGGGAAAGAGGAAAGTAGTGCATTCCAGCCGCTCGTATTTCATGCATGAGCTATTGCACGTAGTTGATATATGTATGATATATATATATATATATATATATATATATATATATATATATATATATATATATATATATATATATATATATATATATTTTCCTATGTATTATGTTCATTTAGTTCAATATTATTTAGTAGTGTGTCGAAAGTTGTAAAAACTTTATGTACAAAAGTTTCAAATCAAGATAACTAACAGCGTTTATAATCTCTAAGCTATACATAAATAATACCTAAGTGTATGTATATATATATATATATATATATATATATATATATATATATATATATATATATATATATAGGCCAAAAATGTACAGCCTCTCCAAAGTAGAACATAGTTTCAAACTTAAAAAATATAAAGAAATTATTCATTCAATTTCTTTAAGACATTCACTTCAGTTAAATATTCTTATTATAATTAATGTATCTTGTCACGGAATATAAAAACAAAATATCGCGTTTCTTCTGTTCAGTTTATTCCTTCTGGAAATTAAGTATTTTCGATCCACAATTTTCAAGGAAGATATATTTTTTTATTACTTTCCCCATTCCTAACTCGTTCGAGCCTCCGTATTTTAAAGGATAAAGAGGAAATATATTCTTCAAATAGATTCAAGTATCAAAAGCTAATAAGAACGATTTGACTGATAATATTTAAATAATAATTGGTACATAATAGGAAAGTAAGAGTCTGTGACAAGTTGATATTGATCAAATATAAAAAAAATGGTTTTGATATAATATAGAATAGATTAATAATTTCCATACCCTATTTTTGTTGTTCAGTCGAAGTTCGCATTGTGTCTACCGTTCTTCAGCAAAATAAGAACAAAGATTGTTACTTGAATTTCATTCAGTCTTTTAATTGGTTTTGTCCTTAACCCGTATTTTAGTATATCTACCTTTTTAATGGTACATTTTAGGTTTCATTTTGAATGTTATTTTGCTAGACTTACCATCTCTACTTCTTCATAGCGAACAACCAAAGATTTAGATCAGTATTTAGTTCCATTTTTGTAATATTTTTTTGTAACACAAAATTGTTTTTCCCAACATCCGCTGATGAAAGACGAAGCCTTAGAGAGAGCACTGGTACTAAATTGGAGTCTGGCACAAACAGGATTCCTTGTGGAATTACTTTACATTTTTTTAATATTGGTTCTGTACATATTACGCACAGGAGGATACTGAGGTATCCTTTTCTTTTTTTTTTAATTTGCTATGAACAAATCTTTGCAAGTCTCATATTGCTTTGGAAATCTGGCATCTGGTTGTCAATATCTGCATTGTAATACATCCATAAGCTATGATAGAAAAAAAAAAAAAAAAAAAAAAATATATATATATATATATATATATATATATATATAATATATATATATATATATATATATATATATATATATATATATATATATATATGAAACAGCTTTGTTTCTACTGAGAAAAATTTATGTGAAATTCTGGTATGGAAAAAAATGCAATAAAAATAAACTTGTTTCCAAAGAAAATCGAGGGAATTTATTATTTATTTCAGCATTGGTAGGATGAAGGCTAACTTAGTTACTGTTTCTGCTTAGAAATAAACATTTTAGTTAAGGCAAGAGTCCAGCAATATGTGAAAAAATCGCCCACCTCCTTCCTTGACCTCTTAACCCCACCCCCTCCACCCTCCATAAAAAATAGCCCAATCAGTATCAGAAACCAACATTCGCTATCGATTAAACGAGAGAGATATTTGTTTTTAGTTTTAAATTTATTTAAATTTGAGACCAATTCAGATATGTTACTAAACATGATTTTTAGTGTTTTCGATTTCGGAGTAGAGGTTTTGAATCGCCGTGTTTCGTTAATAAAACACTCAAGGGTTTCTAGTTTAAAAAATCAAAATAAATAGATTTTTTTCAGGGCTTTCGTATACCAGTTCACAATATCTATGTGAGATGTTTGGAAGATATGATCGTCACACTAAGAGAGAGAGATGTGCTTATAAATATTGAATTTTTCATTTATTCATTCTGATTATATGCATGGAGTGATGAATCATATAAAAGTAAAAGCAAGATTTATGTTCACAGTTACGAAGCTTATACATACACGCGCGCTCACGCACACGCACACGCACAAACACGCATATATATAGTATATATATGTATGTATATATATACATAAATACATATATATATATGTATATATGTATATATGTATATATATATATATATATATATATATATATATATATATAGAGAGAGAGAGAGAGAGAGAGAGAGAAGGGAACTTGAATGAGATGCCAAGTAATAGAGCAAACTTCGTCCTATCTCGAAGGGCTTCACGAACATCGATCTAACTTGGTAAGGAAATTAAGACACGTTCTAGCACTCGTCCTCCTCCTCCTCCTCCTCCTCCTCCTCCACTCTCACTCTATCCAATCTTCTCCCAATTTCTCGCGTCTCCTCGTCTCTTGAGCTGGTCTAACCTCTGCTCCTTTTGGGAAGAGAAACGCGGGAAGGAAACACGAAGACCTGTCTCTTCCGGGTGACACTGTGTCTCTCAGACTGTGTCCTGACCAGACTTTTTGTTTGCTATGATGGCCTCGTGCTTCATTTAAAGTGGCTCTAATCCTCTTCATTGTAGAAGAGTTTTACAGTAGATTTTAATCTATTGTTAAGGAAAAGCAACAGTTATCGTAGATAAATTATAATTTTGCCATTACTGTCATCTGTAAGAGTGATGAAAGCTAACATTGAAACCACATTTCAGTTTGATAAATATCCGAAGTGTCAATGATCCCCTTATTCTGCTTTCATCTAACAAAAATTAAATTCATACTGATAAGATATGATAAGCAATTCTATTAACAAACTTATAATAATGATGATGTTGTGTGAAGGGAACGACGATTTAGTCCGCTGTTCTTCCAAATGACCTCTAAAGACGGCCAAAGTTCAGAGGTCACTTCATCCGGAAGGCGAAACAAATAAATAAATATTCCGTGAAACAGACAGACGCGAAAGGGGAGACATTCTGACATTTAGCCCCAAAACGTCAGTGACAAAAACAAAAACACGTCCAATAGGTTTCTCCTTCCTGCTTCCACTTTACAAGGAAAACAAATACATAAAGAGAGCGAGGTGCCGCGGAACAAATACCCTACCTCTTTCCCGCACGCACACTCAGCTGCACAGCTACACTCGGTACACTCTCCCAGGTTCTGGGAAACGCAGGAAACGAACCTTCGCTTCAAATACACAGCGCAGATTGCGACGGCTAATCGGGGGACGAAGGTGCACTATCGAGGGAGAATTATTTTTCCTGAGAGAGAGAGAGAGAGAGAGAGAGAGAGAGAGAGATTTACACTTATTTTGTTTTTTTATCATCGTTACGTATATTAATGCAATTCTCTTACTAAGAAAAGTCACAAATCTTTGTTGTCTGTTTGTTCCATATGTCTGCCCCACAGAGATTCTTCTTATCTCATTGATGAGAGTATGTTCATGCATTATTTTTTTCGAAGAACATCTAATAAATGCGTGTAAGTTTGTTCATCTTTTCTTATGTGGCACTCACATATACGCACACATATACGCACGTATATATATATATATATATATATATATATATATATATATATATATTTATTTATTTATTTATTTATATATATATATATATATATATATATATATATATATATATATATATATATATATATATATGTGTGTGTGTGTGTGTGTATATATATATATGTGTGTGTGTGTGTGTGTGTGTGTATCGATATGTTTATATAATTAAAGCCATACTGACCGTTTTTTTTTTTAACAAAGATCTACCGGATACTGTCAGGCATAAACACCTATCTCAGATAATGACGCGTTAATTACAGATATTTTTTCTAATTAATTTTCTTGCTGCAAATTTACAGTATATTGGTGAGCGCAGGGGATTAACCTTATTAAAGCACTCTTTAATTAGTACTCTCTCTCTCTCTCTCTCTCTCTCTCTCTCTCTCTCTCTCTCTCTCTCTCTCTCTCATCCTTTATTCATTTTTGCTAAATTTTCCAGCTCTACTCTTTTTCATGGGTTTTTATCTGCAGTTGCTAAGATACGAAGTTTTCCTTTATTCAGAAAAATTTTTTTTGCTAAATACTTTCTTACTTGCATGACCAGACCATCAATGATTTGTATTCGAAGTTATGTTTTTACTTTTTTTTCCATCACTGATGTATTTGCTTCCCTTGCTATCGACTTAGAAAATGATAAGAAGGCTAATCATGATCACTATATTTAGATTAGTTGAGACTAAGTAGGTATCATTCTAGCGATCCCCTTGTTCAAATTTGTGCTATAGGGAATAACAAACAGGCTTGGTGTGGACCTCAGGACACGTCCAACCAACAGAACCTTTTCGTAGATTAATGAGCCTGCCTTTCGTTAATTCCGAAGCAGCTAAAAAGCAATTCACATCTTTGAAAAATATTTTTATCTGTTTCTTGAATTGAATTGAATTGAATATAGAATTTAGGCCAAAGGCCAAGCACTGGGACCTTTGAGGTCATTAAGCGCTGGAACGGAAGTTGACAGTCAAAGTTTAAAAGGTGTAACAGGAGGAAAACCTCGTAGTTGCACTATGAATCAATTGTTAGGAGAGGGTGGAAAGTAAGATGGAAGAAAGAGAATATGAAAGGAGGTACAGTAAAAGGAACGAAAGGAGTTGCAGCTAGGGGCCGAAGGCACGTTGCAAAGAACCTTAAGTAATGCCTACAGTGCACCGCATGAGGAGCACTGACGGCACTACCTCCCTACGGGGCTTAGCTGTTTCTTGATACACAACGAAATTATGCTAATCCTTTTGGTTTTGTACAATAAACAAGAGTGATAATGAAAAATAAACTATAGATAATAATTATTACAAAAGTTATGCATAAAACTGCAAAGTAACGATTAAGAATAACTACAGGTAATAATAATTACAAAAGTTTTACTTTATTTTCAGGCTGAGAGCGAACGACCAAACACGCGTCGCCAAATAACTCAAGCGATCAATCCGATCAATACATAATAATCAAGTAGAAAGCATCACCTCTTGCAAAATCGTCAGAATATCGGAATCTGTCCAGAATGGGTGTCAGCAGATCAGTCAAGCGAGAACAGAGAGAAGAAACACACCGTGATAAAGGTCAGAATAAGCAAAGAGAGGTCAAATAGGGTCAGATTTGCCTGATTGCTTGCGCAGAAAAGGTGTAGCCGGCTTTGAAAAGCTCGCTCGAGGGGTCATCGACTTCCTGAAAGGTTACTCGATCCTTTTGCTGAGATTAGAGAGAGAGAGAGAGAGAGAGAGAGAGAGAGAGAGAGTTCTGTATAAGAGGGAAACTATCGATTTCATTCCTGTCATTTTCTTTGTTTATAAGCAGGTATTTGAACTCTTGCAAGCACATGCATACAGACAGACAGACATATATACATATTTATATATATATACATACATACATACACACACACACACATATATATATATATATATATATATATATATATATATATATATATATATATATATATACATACACACACATACATACATACACACACACACACACGCATGAGTATGTACATGCATGTATGTCAAATATTGCAACAAACTTGTATATATTACTGGCTTCTGGCCGCTTTGCGATTGTCAGTCAGTGCAGAGCAGTGAATATCCTCTTGCTCAGTTTCAAGTAATCCTGTGAGCAAAGGGATAACCGCATTTAGCCTCGGATGAAGAGGCTCAATTGCCATTGAAGTTTTCACATCTTTACCAAGTATTCATCTGTCTTAGGTTACTTTGCACTCGTGTTCCGTGCAGCTGAAGCTGTAAAATTTCCCTACTGATGCACGCCCTTGATTTAGTGCTGAGAGAGGTAATAGTGGCGTTAACAGGTCGAACTTTTCGTTTTTGAAAAGTTTCAAGAGGCAAGTATTCGACACTTCCGCTTAACATTCAGGTTAGGTTCTTTTCCAGCACCTGTATTGGACTGAAGACTACTTCGAATTTATGGATAGGTTAAATCTCTTCTCTGAAAGGTTCTAACCTTAGTAGTGCGCTTTCTTGTCCTCAAATGATAGGTAGAATCTCCAACTATCTAAATTACAATGCCTCTCCAGAAGTTAAGTATACCTTAGTTTTAACCATACCACTGAGCTGATTAACAACTCTCATAGGGCTGGCCCGAAGGATTAGATTTATTTTACGTGGCTAAGAACCAATTGATTACCTAGTAACGGGACCTACAGCTTATTGTGGAATCCGAACCACATTATAGCGAGAAATGAATTCTATCACCAGAAATAAATTCCTCTAATTCTTCATTGGCCGGCCGGAGACTCGAACTCGGGAGCCACACCTGATTAACCCAGTAGGGAGAGGAGAGTGGGGGGAGTCAGTGCCATTAGTGGACCTAAAGCGGTGCACTGTAGGCGTTAAATAGGGGTGTTTACTGCGTCCCTTTGGCCCAAGCTGCATGAATCTTTTAGCCTCTCACCTAACGTCCATTCGCATTTCCTTTATTCAATCTTCCCTTGCAACTTCTCTTACTTTTTTTCCCAGTTTCACATTTAGGCCTTTGTACTTCATTTATTTTTAGATCTCTTCATCTTGCTGTCCAACCACTCCAACTTTGTCTTTTCATTTTCTGAAGCGCTGAATGGCTGAAGTTGCCTCAGTACTCGGCTATTCAGCCTAAATTTCGTGAATCCAATTCAGTGTAACTATAAGTCAAATATATATGTACATATATATATATATATATATATATATATATATATATATATATATATATATATATATATATATATATAATATATATACAGGTATATATATATATATATATATATATATATATATATATATATATTTTTTACAGATCTCTTTCATCATGGCTCACTCCTACTCTTAGCAAAAGGTCAGGCCACTTCTTTTTGTACCAAAATTAGATCTTAGCCCTTTCTGACTTATCGAAAGATAAGATAATTTATTTTCCCGTTCTTACACCGGACTCTGGACTCTGGCCAACGCACAAAGGAATGAAAGATCGTATATCTTTCTTTCCAAACCTACGGCAATGCCTTCTGTAATAAATGGAAAGGTATCTTATTTGTCGTCTCTTTATTTAGATCTAAAGCTATTCGTGTTGTAAAATGAGGTCAAAGCTTTCTTTCTCCCCTTGTAAGTGTGGTATAGTTGTATTTATAATGTAAAAAAAAATACAGTTTCTTTCTTCTTCTATTCTCAAGCCAACTGGACATGGCTGATGAAACTTAGCAGAAGTTCTGATTGAATGAGTTTTTTTTTTTTTTTTTTTTTTTTTTTTTAGCAAATTTTCCCTCTCCCATTGCCTTTAAATATTGAACTTTTCTGCTTCCCTTGTGTTCCAGTCTTTCAGGTTTTATTTGCTTAAATTTCGAGCCAGCATTGGGAAATTCTGAAAGTGTATAAAATTCCTAAATAAAAGGTCAAAATTGAAATTCAGGAGAACGCAACGTTTAGGTGCGTTAATTTCAAGAAAATTCATTTAAGAAGAATAGAACAGATTATAGTTTAAAAATGTAAATAAGAGTACGAAAGCCTTTGATAGTGATTCTCACAAAGTCCACAGGCACAAGAGTCTAAAGCATTGTTTATATAAAAAAATATATGTTTTTTAAAACACGCTTTTATTAAAATGCACTAAGAAGTAAAAAAATAATTTTTTGATACTCACCAGGATTTTCTTACAATTAATCATGTCTATAAAAATAACAGCGTGGCGCCAAACATGGAAGGAAATGCTACAAGAAAAGGAATATATATATATATATATATATATATATATATATATATATATATATATATATATATATATATATATATATATATATATATATTAATTTTTTTATTTTTAATTTCTTGTAGCCTTTGCTTCCATGTTTGGCGCCCACGCTTTATTTTTGTAGACATGATTAATTGTAAGAAAATCCTGATGTCTCAAAGAATTATTTTTTACTTTTTAGTGCATTTTAATAAAAAGCTTGCTTAACAATTTTTTTTATATTGTTTTATTTTTATACTTTTGGTTTTGACAGAAATTGTAACCGAATTATTATTGCAGCTAACGAAATTGATTGTGTTATCCTGTTGAGCCTATGAAGGCTTGAATAATCCGTAGAGCTATTAATTTATTCTACCGTGTGAAAAATCCGAAAATTTCCATACAAATCCTGAAATACTTGGAAAGGTCACTAGAGGTCACTGCTGACCTACTTATCATGTAAGGTTGTATTGTCACCGGGACTGAGTAACCATGGAAAATTTGAAGTCCACCGGACGAAGGGAACAGGTTGAAAATTTAGTTACAAGATTTGACCCAAACAGACAGAAGACGGACAGACGCAGAAGTCAAGTTAAATAAAAGCATGCAATAAGGTTTCATTTTCTGAAAGCACGTTCAAACATTACTCTCTCTCTCTCTCTCTCTCTCCTCTCTCTCTCTCTCTCTCTCTCTCTCTCTCTCTCTCTCTCTCGTAATTTACAAGTGCCACTCTACATAGGTTACTTTCTCTCTCTCTCTCTCTCTCTCTCTCTCTCTCTCTCTCTCTCTAGTAATTTACAAATGCCACTCTACATAGGTTACTTTCTGTCTGTCTGTCTGTCTGTCTGTCTGTCTGTCTCTCTCTCTCTCTCTCTCTCTCTCTCTCTCTCTCTCTCTCGTAATCTTCGAGCGGTATCATACGTAGGTTACTTCTGTCTGTCTGTCTGTCTCTCGTAATCTACAAGGGTCATCATACATAGATTAATCTCTCTCTCTCTCTCTCTCTCTCTCTCTCTCTCTCTCTCTCTTAATCTACAAGGGTCATCATTCATAGATTAATCTCTCTCTCTCTCTCTCTCTCTCTCTCTCTCTCTCTCGTAATCACTTGCACCCACTAATAATAGCCCTGAATACCCCATTGTGTCTCCCGCAAATCCTTGGCGAGGTCATTTACAATAGCGAACACCATCATCTACAATTCTGCTGTCATATCTATTGCTCTGTTCTGGGTACTGGCTTATTCCCTTGTCATGCGGGACTGGATTTACTGATCCCACGGTTTTCAGAGTTAGAGAATCACATTTATGTCCTTTGATTCTTTATTACCTATTTCTCTCTTCCGTTTCAGTTATCAGGTACTCTTAGATTACTGTAGAAGTGAGGGATAGTTTCTGCATTTCAGTATGTCATTTGTTAAGCTTCTTGCCTACAAAAATTAAAAGATGAACATTGCTGTTATTGAAGAAGTACAAGACAAAGAAAATGATTTTGTTTTGTTTCACTTCTTTAATTTTTCTTTAATTATTATAAAAATGACAAATTTGAGCTAATAACTATCTTCAGAGAACCAGGAGAAGGACATATTCTTGGAAAAAAATTTCAAAGGGACAATAAAACAGTTGCTGCCTCAGCTAAGAGAAATAAAAATAAAAATAAGTTTTCAAATGCATAGGTAATTGTTACCTGAGGCCTAACTACAGTGCACGGCATGAGTTCCACTGAAGGCAATAACTTCCCGCTCCCCCCAATCCCCCTACGGGATAAATCAGGTGTGGCTCTGGAAATGAGGTGTAATTTAGAAAGTTAGAGATTCTACCTATCATTTGAGAACAAGAAAGCATACCACTAAGGTTAGAACCTTTCAGAGAAGAGATTTAACCTACCCAAAAATTCGAAGAAATCGTCAGTCCAATATAGGTGCTTGGAAAGAAACTAACCTTAAAGTTAAGCGGAAGAGTCGAATGCTTACCTCCTGACTCTCTTGAAACTTTTGAAAAACGAAAAGTTCGACCTATTTATTCCACCATTACTTCTCTCAGTATTAAATAAAACACTAATAAGTCATTTTCCCACCCGTGGGACCTTGCCAGTCGAAAGATGCTGTAAAAACGTCCTTTAAAGTGATGAGAAGGAGGCTGGAAATGGAACGACTTCCAGGCTATTCAATTAACTGTGAAAGGGGAGGTCGTTTGGCTTCGCCTCAAGAACGACCGAGCGTTTGAGGAAATAGGGGAGTTAAGGAACTATAAAAAGGAGTATGGATTAGGGAAAAAGGAGTAAGGATTAGGGGCGAAGGTTGAGGAATAGGAGGTTATAAAAGATAAGGACTGAGGTACAGGAATTGACGGCTTCATAAAACTGAGGATTATGGGTAAAGAAATGGTGGTTGGAAAGTTGGATTCAGAATGACGAATTGATTGTTTAAGGAAAGATTAGTTATTAAGGCTGAAGATTGGGAGCCAAAAATACTTGAAAGATTAGAGTTTAGCAATTGGTAGTTTATAAAAGACTGAGTGTTATGTCTAGGGTGTTAGTTTGTTAAAAGACAACAATTAAGCTGCTAGGGTTAGGTTAAAGTCCTCCTGGGCCTCGCAAGCCTCATAGGGCTGACAGTGAACTCCAGCTTCTTAGGCCGACAGCCAGTGGGGTGAAGTACCATTGCCTGAGAAACGTGGCCAGTGTGTCGCTAGGCCCACTGTTTAAACCCCCAGCCTGAGGGCTGGTACCCATTTTCTAGCCCTCTCAAGTTTTCAGTCTGATAGGTTGGCGGGCCACCGGTTTTATGCAATGGCCACATCTCCAAGCCCCCAGTGAGGGGCGAGATTTGAACCCTGGCCTCTCGACTGGTAGGCGGGAACCATACCACTGGGCCACCACGGCAACTGATAGCTTGGAAAAAAAATAAGATATCAAGTTAAGGTAGTAAGATGAGCAATTAGGGTGAAGGTACTGATAATATAATTGATAGTTTAGATTAGAAATTGGGTTGACTGAGGCAGAGGAATTGGGGGTCTTAATCATGATATATATAGCCATATTCGACAAGAAAATTACTTCAAAGTAACTCTCTCTCTCTCTCTCTCTCTCTCTCTCTCTCTCTCTCTCTCTCTCTCTCTCTCTCTCTCTCTCTCTCTCCAACTTTATTTTCGTTCAGTTTTACCAGTCGAGACCCATGATGGAAGTAGAAAGTATTTTTACATTAATAAACAACATTGGAATACTATGATGTATATACACATGTGTGTGTATACACACACACATATGTATATGAAACATTAGGATGAATTTTCTTTTAGAAGACATCCGCAATATCAACGGCTTTAAATAAAATTTAGTCTCATCGGTAAAGCAACTCGGGAATTCGTAATGCAATATTGAATATTTATTTCAAGATATATCTTATTTAAGCTTTAAAAAAATTTAGTCGGCGTAACGCCATGTCGACATAAACCAATAAACAATTAACCAGTCAGTCAAATCCATAAGAAACCCGGACATTTCAAAAGCGGTGAAGCCCAAACGTGAATTATACTCTCATGGCTGCCGTCAGGTATGGTACGATCACTCGCGTGATTGACGACCGAGTGACTGTGCTGCCTGTGCGCTGCCTGTGTGGCGCAAGAGAGAGCTAAGTCGAACGTCGAACAACAAACAACACTTGCTGCGGCCACATCTCGCGTACCTTCCGGCCCCAATAAACTTCCCAATGACGTTTGTAAGTGCTGCTCATAAAGACTCCTAATCTGTGCTAAAATGGCTGCCATCCAACCTTCATTGATCCTCTCTCTCTCTCTCTCTCTCTCTCTCTCTCTCTCTCTCTCTCTCTCTCGCGTCCTTCGATCGCCATTTCGGAATGATTCCGGGATGAGTTAGGAGAGATCGCTATCGCTAAAGGAGATCGCTTCTATCGCGAGAGATCGCCTCCGGCCATTCAGGCTGTTACCGTTCGTTTCGCAGGATTGATTGATTGATTTTTGGCTGTTTAAACTGGCGTCACGATGGTTCGAAGGACGAAATGGTCATATTAGAATAGGACTTTATACATATATACTTACAAACATACAATTACATATAATCACACATACACTTAAGTATATATCTACTATATATAATATGTATAGATACGCATATATACAGTACATACATACATATATATATATATATATATATATATATATATATATATATATATATATATATATATATATATATATATATATATATATATATATATATATATATATATATATATATCAGTGCGTGTGTGTGTGTATTCGTACGAGGAATGAAAACATTCTGACCCTCCAAGTACAGAATTATATATCATCGAATATCACAAATAAAAGTCCTTCAGTTAATGAGAATATTAATAATTCGTTTCCAAGAAGGGCCACGTAATATCTGTCTCCATAAGTCTGTGATGTTATTCCATGAAAACAGCGATAAAGTCTGGAACAGAGTGATGAGTGGAGAGAAGATTAATAATAGGAGGGAAGATGGGAAAGTCAGACGACATTCAAAAACCTATTGATAACCTGCTCAGTGGAAGGCTATAGGTAGTAATCAGCGAATATTTCTATACAAAAATAATTTGATATGTATATATATATATATATATATATATATATATATATATATATATATATATATATATATATTAATATATCTGTGTGTATTCATATATATATATATATATATATATATATATATATATATATATATATATATATATATATACTGTATATATACTTATGTATGTATGTATGTATATACTGTATATTTTAGTACTGCTCGTACTATTGTATAGGTACATGTTAAACACGAATTACCCTCCGCATTTTCGTATTACATATTCATTACGGCCTACTCTGGAAGTTAAGAGCCCATGTTTCAAAACATGGCTGCCTTGAACCAAGGACACCATTTCATATTTTTACAGCTTAAAGAAATAACGGGGGCAAGAATACATAAAGCACCATAGTCTTTACAAACATGTTCCTAAGACGGAATACCGACAGCTATTTGCATAGGTATAAACGACCAAAAAGCCATTTTAAAAACCAAAGTCATCTATCCCGACAAGCCATTCATTTCCCAATGCCTTCCGCACCCATTCGAGAGACAAAATCCCTCCCGTTGCCAAAACAACACTCAGGCTAAATGGAAAGTGACCGTGAATTAATTGATTCTTGAGGTGTTCCTCCCTTTATGGTGCCCTCAGATGACTTTCACCTGAACCAATTTCGGGCCTAATTGCACGGGCAAACAGAAGCATTCAATTGGCCCTTGCGTCCAATAGAAAACGACAGTCATTCGGAATTTCTCATCAGCTCAGATCGCCTTGACGTTCGGATAAAGCGTCTTTATGTTTTGCAATTTTGGCGGACTTCAGTTTCGATGAATCTGTCGTTCTGGGACGGAGGGAGTTGTGTGGGATTTAGTTGGTCAGAGGTGAAGTGGGGATTATTGAGGATAGCTCTCAGGTTTGGATTTTTATACTCAGTTAACAATGATGAAATTGAATGGAATTTGTAATGTGATCTCACTGTTTTTACTCATACTTTCAAGATAAAGTAATTGTTTCAAGATGTATAGGCTAAGCTTTTTATTTAAATAACAAAGGAAAAATTGAAAGGAGTTTGTTGTAAAAATTTATTACCATCATACTTTCAAGATAATGTCAGTGATTGATTATTATAGCTCTAAGATGCATGATCAAATTGATATATATATATATATATATATATATATATATTTATATATATAGATATAATAGATATAAAATATATATATATATATATATATATATATATATATATATATATCACAGGCCGATATATATATATATATATATATATATATATAACAAAGTAACACAATGAATTTCTTACTAAGTATTAAAGGACAGGCAATAAATAAATATAGACTTGTAGATATACAAAAATGTACATACAGGGACTAATATTACGGGTGCACGTACACAAACAGTTACTCAAATATGCATCTCTCTTACCAGTCAGCTATCATGGTGGAGAAGGGCTTAAAACTATTCTTAGTACAGAACCTGAATTCTACAGACATATATATAGTAGAGTTGTATCAACTTATATCTTCCTTGGTAGCCGGGTGGTCAAAGTCACTGTTTATCGTTGTTCGTAAGCCAGGCAACGGTTCGATTCCTGGCCGGCCCCAAAGCAAATATTATTTATAATTTCTTCTGGTGTTGGAATATGACATAAAATTTAAGCCAAAATACAAGTACTGGGACCTATGAGGTCATTCAGCGCTGAAAGCGAAATTGAGATTATAAAGGTTTTAATGGTGCAACAGGAGGAAAACCTCGCAATTGCCCTATGAAACAATTGTTAAGAGAGAGTGGAAAGAAAGATGGAAGAAAGAGACTATAAACGGAGGTACAGTAAAAAAAAAAAAGGGGTGGTTACAACTAGTGGCCGAAGGTACGCCGCAAAGAACACTGAGTAATGCTTACAGTGCACCGCATGAGGTGAACTAACGGCACTCCCCCTCAAATGTGCCCGTTGGGTGTATTCCAAAGATAATGTTCTAATATATATATCAAATATATATATATATATATATATATATATATATATATATATATATATATATATATATTTTAATTTTACGTGTGTAACGACTGTGAATAATAACCAGAGTCGAGTTAACGTAAAAGAACGCATTAAGTTTCATGAAATGTGATTCACAGTAAAATAGCTAGTCTCTCTATATTTGTTCCCCTCTCATTTCGCGGTAATGGGCGGCTTCATTGTCGATAAATCTGTTAATGTTTTACATTTGACGTAAATCCCATTACATGTTTTAACCCTCCCGTATTCATAGTCTCGCGTGAACAAATGGTTGTGTAATATTTCGACATAAAAATGGTCGTTTAGACACATCATACCGCCACGAGAAAATAGACGAGCGATCGTGACAGGGGAAACTGCAAATCTGGAAAAAGTTAAAAAGGACCAAATATATTTCGGAAAATAAATGAAATTGGAATTTATCTGTCATCTTTTTACTGATGCTCGAAGAAATGGGCATACGTTAAAAAACACATCAAGGAATATGAAGTAATAAAGTGTTCTCGTATGTGAAAGGAAGTTATACGCAAAAATAAATGAACGAGACGAAACATGGTATAAAATGGAATAGACACGAAGATTCACGAATTGGGAAATAGAAAAACAATAAAAAAAGTCTAATTTACAACTCTAGAAAACAAATGAAATTTGCCATAGAGCAACGACATTCTCACAAAAACACGAATTACACCAATTAATAACGCAACTTGAAAAGAAAAAGAAAATACGAAATAATGACTAAAAATTACGACTCAAACCCAGCACAAAGCAAAACCCTTCCTACAAAAATAAAACAAAAGATGAAAATAAAAATGAGAAATGCCTTCAAAAATACAAAGAGAAATGCCATCAAATAACTTGCGGATCAGTGAGTTCAGGATAATAATGAATCCAATAATACTTTATGGCCCGGGCCACAAAGCCCGTTATGGCTGAGACATTATATAAATGATGCAACATCGAGGCAACATCATTGCAATCTGTTCAGATCGAATACTCTCTCGTTACGGCGCCCCTGGGTTCGGTTGTCCGGAGACAAAATATTGCATTATTTCTGTATAATTTTTTTTACTTTCCATGGGATGGTTTCTGTACTTTTTTCCTGGTGAATATTAATTTTTCTTTTTTTTTATGTGGACTCATTTACGTAAAATATTTCTTTTTATTCGGGCGGACTCATTTAAGCAAAAGGCTTGTCGTTTAGTTGGCGTTGTGTACAAGACTGACTGATTTTATACATTACAATGGCGTCGCAATAGTAATGGGGTCTAGACATCAGTCTGCCGTATGAATGGATTCAGCTGCGGGGGAAATATTTATTCTATTAAAGATGGCGTCTCAATAGCAGTGGGTTTAGACGCCGATTCTATCTAGTTTTGGTTTTAAACTGTTTAACCATTACCCTTATATAAAATGTTAATTTTATATATGTGTGTATATATATATACACACACACACACACACATATATATATATATATATATATATATATATATATATATATATATATATATACACACATATATATACATATATAATAGTAAAATGGAAGTATTTTTTTTAAGAAATTGTATGAATCTACAATTTGCAAACTTCATGGTGTGTAGTGAATCCTCTTTTCAAAAGTTGAGCTCTTCATCATTTTATGATTGGATATCATTTTCCTTTGAGCACTTCTTGCGACGGAAAGCTACGTAGAGACTTCATGGAATTAATTCAAATAAGATATGACAAAGAGAGATAGAGCGACGCTTGACCAGTATCTTCATTCCATACCTTTACAATGGCTACGAGGGCAATGGAAAGGTCATTAATTAATTACAGCTGATTAGGTGGTTGTCATTCTATACCTTTAAAGCGGCTACGAGGACCATAGAACGGTAATTATTCATTATATTTGATTAGGTGGTTGTTCAAGCAGGTATGGTCCTTCAGTTTATTTGCCATTACTTTAGGGTGGGGCATCTGTCCCGACGCCAGTGTTTTAGTGGGTGGTCAGGATGCTCCCATAGTAACACATTTCATTGTCAGTCACCTTTCCAAGTATTCTGCTTCTCCGTTCGGAATAATTAAAAGACAGAGCCTCAGAAATGAAGGAATTTGACGAGAAATTGAATTGCATTCGTTTTCTGATATGACATTCTTTCGAAGAATCTGTCAAGAAGGGCATGGTGGGAATGTGGAGGGGTGGGGGGAAGGTAGGAGACTGGGTGGCCGGGGGAGGAGGAAGAGGAGCAGGAGGAGGAGGAGGAGGAAGAGGAAGAGACGGAGGAGGAGGAGAAGGAAGAGGAAGAGACGGAGAAGGAGGAGGAGGAGAAGGAAGAGGAGGAGGAGGAGGAAGAGGAGGAGGAGAAGGAGGAGGAAGAGGAAGAGGCGAAGGACGAGGACGAGGAGAAGGAGAAGGAGAAGGAGGAGGAGGAGGAGGAAGAGGCGGAGGAGGAGGAGGAGGAGGAAGAGACGGAGGGGAGGAGGTGGCGGAGGAGGAGGAGGACATATGGTTTCATTGGACAGAATACCAATTGATGAAATGTAAAAAGAAAAAAAAAAAAAACTATCGGAAAAGAATAGAACCGACGTTGGTAATTTCATCAAGGCAAATATCAGTCTAACGTCATCGGAGCCAGAAAAGATGGCTGAAGTTTAATTTGATGAAGGTTTTTCGAACCATATTACGAAAAAACTTGACGAATTAAGGGGAGGGAGGAAAGCTTTTCTCTAACTATCTTTCCGTCCGACGGAAAAATCTCGTTTTAATTCTCTTTCTGTTTCTTTTCGAAAGCACATCTGCCATTCTAATCATTCCTTTAAAAAATCGATTTCCAGAAGATGTGAGGAACATACTGTAGACCCCGTAAGGGGGTAGTGCCGTCAGTGCACCTCATGCGGTGCACTGTAGGTATTAAGGTTCTTTGCAATGTGCCTTCGGCCCCTAGCTGCAACCTCTCTCATTCCTTTTACTGTACTTCCTTTCATGTTCTCTTTCTTCCATCTTACTTTCCACCCTCTCCTAACAATTGATTCATAGTGCAACTGCGAGGTTTTCCTCCTGTTACACATTTCAAACCTTTTGCTGTCAATTTCCGTTTCAGTGCTGAATGACCTCATAGGTCCCAGTGCTTGGCCTTGTCCAAAATTCTATATTCAATTCAGTTCAACATATTGCATAGTTTCATTTTGGTTGGCAGATCGTATAAATAATAATAATTATTATAATGCCGAGAAATTCACAATCTCGTGAAAAACAGTCGTGTAATGAAAACCCACAATTAATTTGTATTTTCTGTATCTTTTACATAGTAATACAATTTACTATCATAATTATGGATTTTTAGTACACAGTGATAATAATCTCGTTAGATTAAGATATATATTTCCAGCTTCATAATAAGCCGTCAAAATAAACAATCTGGATAAGGGGTCCTTCGTTTATAATATTTGCCAACACGATAGTCTGTCATTGTGGGTCTGTAAATAGCTTTTCTAGCGAGATCATATTCTTCAATTATGAGTTTTCTCATCTTTCTTGCTAGTAAATAATGCTCCTGTTTCTTCTATTTTCCCACTTTTTCCAGTCTATACCTCTCTTAAATCAGCAGTTCGTAAGGTCTTTCTTCTCAGAAACATCCGCTGATTCAGTCCTTACTTGAGTAAGGATTGACCTAACTGAATAAAGGTTACTGCCTGAATCCTTCCTAGCGCTTTAACCTTTGATGTCACGTTTCCGAATACAATGAACTCAACTCATTTTGGGTCGAAATGTAATGGGGAACTTTTAAAAAATCTCACAGGTGTTCCGTCATTTTATTTTATTTTATTTTATTTTTTTAGAGATCCTTCTCATTATTCTTGATGTTCAAAAAGCTGTTGGAAGGCTCCGGTTATAAAGCACCGTCTTTTCTCTGTAAGGACGTTGGAAAGCTTATATTTAACCAAAGGCTATAATATATAAAAAAAAATTTAATTGTCTGGTATATTTATATATGTATATAAAAACATCAACTGGGATCCATCACTGTCTAGGAACAAATACCTTTCTGAAATGGACGAAGACTGATCATGGCGGTAAATAAAAGAAATATAGAAATTAATTTGTATTTTCTCTGCTAAATTAATTCATTTTGTTAGACTCAAGTGTATTCGAAGAGACGTTTCTTGAGAATAAGAGAAATGACTCTTCAAGAACTGCCTGTTTCGAACCAGGCACAGCTAAATGGGAGGGAATGAATTATTTTGAGTTTCCACTCTCTCTCTCTCTCTCTCTCTCTCTCTCTCTCTCTCTCTCTCTCTCTCTCTCTCTCTCTCTCTCTCTCTTTTTAAAGAGTGCTATTCATCTCTTGTCTGGGTTGTCGAATGCTTGTTTGTGTACGTTCACATAACAGGGTACACTGCGCCATTATGTTCCGTTAGTGCTACTGTGCAGACAACAAACACCAGTCAGTCACCCATACCGTAACGACTCGCAAACAGACATTCTCTCTCTCTCTCTCTCTCTCTCTCTCTCTCTCTCTCTCTCTCTCTCTCTCTCTCTCTCTCTCCACTCGCACCTTCAACTCTCACATTATCCGCGTTCTTTTTCCACCGGAAGATTATTCCCGCTATCCAGGGTACTGTTCCAACAGTCATAAGTTGTTTACATTTTGCTCTTTCGGGTTTTTACGCGGACGTTGGAGTCCAATGGGGGCGTTTTCTTGGCGGATTAGGAGACACGGGGCCGTAAGGAATAGTGCTGTTTCGCTCAACTCTTTTCCTGTTTCATCCTTTCCTCTTTGTAATAAACCATTTTGACTTTATTTTCCCCGTGAAACGAGGGAATTAAAGAGGACAGAAAGGGAAGAGATTGACGAGAGACTTGGAATGGCGGAGATCGAGAAGAGGCCATGAAGAGACAATAAATATGCCTCTTGAATGAAAGTAATATTAGGACTTTTTTATTTGATGTTCCTTTGTTTTTCTCTGATATAATGCAGGATTTGCTTTTGCATTTTGTCTTTGATAGTTACAAATGGTAAACATCATTTTTATCAATGAAGATTAATGCAATGCCAAGCAACTTTGCAAAAATATATATATATATAATTTTTAAAGATCTAAATGTTTTATGTAACGTGCATGTGGAGACTAGTTGAACTGTCAAATAGCAGATTCTATTACTTCTATAATTGACGATAGTCATATCAAATACGGCTTTTAATAAATGAAGAGGAACCCTAAATAAAAAAAGAAAAAAGGAATTTTAGTTTTCTGTAAAAGAAAAACTATTGTGCCGTTCTTTGTCTGTCCGTCCACACTTTATTCTGTCCGCACTTTTTTCTGTCCGCACTTTTCTGTCCGCCTCAGATCTACAAAAACTACTGAGGCTAGGGCTGCAAATTGGTATGTTTATCATCCACCTCCAATCATCAAACACCAAATTGCTGCCCTCTAGCCTCAGTAGTTTTTATTTTATTTAAGGTTAAAGTTATCAATAATCGTGTTTCTGGCAACGTAACAACACAGGCCACCACAGCCGGCTAAGAGTCTCATGGGCCGCGGCTCATACAGCACTATACCGAGACCACCGAAAGATAGATCTATTTTCTGTGGCCTTGATTTATACGCTGTAGCGGCTGTACAGAAGACTTGATTGCGCCGAAGAAACTTAGGCGGGTTTTTTACTGGTTTACTTTAGCGTTCGAATTCTTATAGCATGTGTCTGTCTGTCTGTCTGTTTTCCGAATAGATATATTTATTCGTTTGGTTTTAAAGGTATCTTTCAGTGGTTTCTTTTTCTGCCGATGATAATTCAGAGTCACAGATTAACAATTCAATATACTTATTTACGACTGGAATTAATATATTTATAAAACAATTATACGACAAGATATTGGAAATTTTGATTCTCCTATTACTCAAATATATAATCTTGGTATTACGTCTTACGATGACCTGAAACCACTAAATAGTTAGATCTGGTACTTGAAGGAACAGTGAAAGACTACGATCTTCTAATTATGCCTCGCTTAAATCTGTACAGTCTCCAACAGAATTCCCAGAAGTGTTTTCATCTTCTGTTTCCACTTTAAGGTCGCTAACAGAACTGGTCCCTTATTCCTGTTTTTCTGCTTCCATTTTCACTAAAAGATCCCCATTGTGACAGAAATGCATTCAACTTCAAAATCTCTGGTTAGATGATGCGCAGAACTGATAGCGGTGTTTTCTTTCAATTTTCAATGTCAAATCATCCGCCAACAGTAACAGAATTACTGTCTGCTTTCTGCTTCCATTTTATCATCATATACATAACGACGCAATTCTGTTTCCCTCTTCAACATCAGATCCCCACCAGAGATAACAGAAGTGTTTTGAACTAAGTTAATACCATTCAGCAAGTACGTCGATCGTTTTCGTAAATGCTGAGCTCTAAATCTTCTCAATCTTTTTCCAGAGCCATGTTACGTGAGAGGAGTGATTGCCAGCTACATCGACCTCTTTTGAACTGAAATCGTCCGATCAGTGGTGAGGACACACCTGTGATTAGTTATAGTTTTCTGTAATCGAAAACTGTTGTGCTGGCTTTGTCTGTCCTCTGCACTCTATTCTGTCCGTACTTTTTCTGTCCGCCCTCAGATCTTAAAAGCTACTGAGGCTAGAGGGCTGCAAATTGGTATGTTGATCATTCACCCTTCAATCATCAAACATACCAAATTGCAGCCCTCTAGCCCCAGTAGTTTTTTTATTTTAGCTAAGGTCAAAGTTAGCCATAATCGTGCTTCTGGCAACGATATAGGATAGGCCACCACCGGGCCGCGGTTAAAGTTCCATGGGCCGCTTCTCATACAGCATTATACCGAGACCACCGAACGATAGACCTATCTTCGGGGGGTCCTTGATTATACGCCGTACAGAAAACTCGATTGCGCCGAAGACACTTCGGCGCATTTTTGACGTTTGTTTATCCTCGTGGATTAATTTGCATTAGCGAATTTTGCAAAAGATTCTTACAATAGAATCAAATTGAATGCTATTTTACGGGGTATCCGAACTCCCTTCACTTTCGATCACTACACAAATTCTCCCTCTAACACAAAATATAGAATTCGCTAAAAGCGCAGTCCCGCAAAATCTATAAAATGAATAATGAATGTAAAATGGATTACGGAGAAAATTGCCCAAAAATCGTTGAAAAAAAAAGGCCAATACAAAACCCGCTGGGAAAGATGACGAAAACATCGACTTCTGCTATTTTTTCCAAACTCGAAATTTTCCAAATAGAGGATCGAAACCGATATATGAAAATATAAAAAAAAAGCGAAATAAAATCTGATTGAAAAATAGACGTTATGAAAACACCAGCTTATGGCGTTTCTTTCGGAAGCGGAATAAACGAGAGAGAGAGAGAGAGAGAGAGAGAGAGAGAGAGAGAGAGAGAGAGAGCCAAAATATGGGAGCAAATTCAGTTCCATAGATTATCTTCACGATTCAGTGGACGTCGATCAAAAGCGTAATTTATAGTCTATAGGATATAGGCGGTATATATAGGCGCTCAGTTCTTAATGGATATTTCACTCTGAATGACGTCGCTGCGGAATAAATTTCATTTGCGGAAATGGAATCGACGATTTGCCTCCGGAATTCTTTAGAAAAAAAAAATTGATTGTTTAATCACTGGAAAATGCCGTAATGGCTGTTAGGTTTTGGAGCACAAATGCAGTTCATGTATTAATTTATATATGACAAACGGCCAGGAAAACATACACGCACACAAACACACACACACATGCGCACACACACACACACACACACATATATATATATATATATATATATATATATATATATATATATATATATATATATATATATATATATATATATATATATATATATATATATATATATATATTCCACAGGTTTCTTGAAAGAAACGCCATAAGCTGGTGTTTTCGTAACGTCTATTTTTCAATCGGATTTTTATTCTCTTTTTTATATATATTTTTTATAAGCTTCGATCTTCTATTTCGAAAATTTCAAGTTGGGGAAAAATAGCAAAAGTCGATGTTTTCGTAATCTTTTCCAGAGGGATTTATTTTTGCCTTATTGCGATTTTTGGACAATTTTCTCCGTAATCCATTTTACATTTATTATTCATTTTTCAAATTGTGTGGCGTTGCGCTTTTAGGGAATTCTATATTTTGTGTTAAAGGGGGAATTTGGATAGTGATCGGAAAGTATAGGGATTTGAGATACGACATAAAATAAAAATTGTCAAGTGATTTTTTTTATTTGAAAGAGAAATGAAGTAATTGTAATCTCATTTTTTTTTACACAGCCGTGAAATATATATTTTTTTTCGTATTTATAGCTTTTGTATTTGATAATACGAATAACGAATTTTCTAATCATCAAAGAATTATTTTTTTATTAAAGAATAAATTTTTAATCATCACAGAATTTTTTTCTGTCAACAAAGAGTTATTTTTTATCATCAAAGAGCTTTATATCATCAATGAGTTATTTTTATCATCAATGAATTATTTTCTAATTGTCAAGAAATTATTTTTTTATCATGAAAGAATTACATTTTTAATCATCAAAGAATTGTTTTTTCATCAAATAATTTATTTTCATTCATTAAAGAATTTTTTAATCATCAAAATATGTTTTTTTTAAATCAAAGAATTATTTTTTACCAAAGAATTATTTTTTTATCAAAGAATTATTATTTTAACACGAAATAATTATTTTTTAATGATGAAAGAATTATGGGTTTTCATCGAATAATTACTTTTTATCATCAAATATTTTATCTTTAACAAATTATTTTTTATAGTCATCAGAGAATAATTTTTCATAAAGATTATTTTTATCATATAGAACAATTTTTTCAAATCTGCCAAGAATTATTTTCTTGATATCAAAGAAGGCATAGAATTAAACTTTCCCAGTGATTCATTTTGTGGTAAAACGAGTCAAAAATTATCCTCGATTCCAGGCACTTTTTTCCCCATCCCAGACACTTTTTTTCCCCATCCCATTTCCCCTCCATGAAATGGAGGGATTGAACCTTTCGATATTCTGTAATCCGGAATGTTATTCGTTTGTTGATATGAGCAAAATCTTGCAATAAACATGAAAGGTTATTGGTCTTTCCGGATATATATATATATATATATATATATATATATATATATATATATATATATATAATAAATAAATATATATATATATATATATATATATATATATATAATAATATGTATGCAACGTATATATATATAAATTGTCGCCGTTCGTCTATATGCTGGTTTTAAAAGGGCTTTTCTCTGATTGTAAGTATCTGTAATTAGATGTTTTAATTATAAAGGCGCTAATGCATACGTAAGGTCTTTTATTGCTTTTAAATTAATATTTAAGTATATAACAGTTGCGAAGATATATGTATGTATATACTGTATACATTTACATACTGAGATATGACATAGATGTTTCATGTATGGTTGATTATTTATTTACCTCCGAACTGTGAAACACTAGACCTTCATTACTCTGCGGTCTCCTGCTCTCTCTCTCTCTCTCTCTCTCTCTCTCTCTCTCTCTCTCTCTCTCTCTATCATATATATATATATATACATATATATATATATATATATATATATATATATGTATATATATATATATATATATATATATATATATATATATATATATATATATACATATATATATATATATGTATATATATAGGCATGAGCGGAGGAGGAAATGTTCAGTGTTTACATTCCGGACTGGAAATAACAAACACCCATACATGACACACATTTCTATCATACATCAAGTGTATGTGTGTGTGTATGTATCTTATCCCAGCGAATCACCTTCCACTCTCCACATCTTCTCTTTGATCAGAAATACATTAGGCTACGGCAGGAGGGTAAAAGATCGAGGATGAAATTTATATTTCATAGCCGGTCATTTCCTAAGCGTCATCGGCGACGTCTGCAGTGGGAAGTAATAGACTTCCGGAGATGATTCCGGCATCCCTCGACGCTTGATCCATATTTCATGGGAGCGTTTCCTCTGTAGGTTTTTTTTTTTTTTTCTCTCGATGTCGATGTTTATTTGGTGCGAATAACGACAAACTTGCTTGTTTGTGTGTGTGTGTTTGTGTGTTATATGTTCGTCCATATTTATTTTCCCTTTTAGTTTTTTTGTACGAAAAGCTATTGTCTGTGCATCCGCCCTTTTTCTGTCAACTTTTTCTGTCTGCACTTTTTCTGTAATCGCACTTTTTCTGTCCGCCCTCAGATCTTAAGAACTACTGAGGCTAGAGGGCTACATATTGGTGTGGTCATCCACCCTCCAATCATCAAGCATGCCGTTGCAGCCCTCTAGCCTCAAGTAATTTTTCTAGCTAAAGGTTAAAGTTAGCCATGTTTTGTTTTCACAGCGGCGATATAAGAAGCCACAACCGGGCCGCGGATAATGTTTAATTGGCCGCGCTCATGGCAATACACCGAGACCACCGAAAATAGATCTATTTTCAGTGGCCTTGGTCTGCGCTGTACAGAAAACTCGATTGCGCGGAAGAAACTTCGGCGCATTTTTTACTTGGTTCTGTAGATATTTATGTATTTATTCATTATGGTGCGACTAACACCAAGAAGAAAGTTGTCATCTGATTGAACTCCATAGCTGTCAGACAGACAGGACTGCCATACAGCTATGTAGTCATCTCCGTCTATCTATCTGTCTCATTCATGTGACAGATAGACAGACAGACAGAGAGACGGAGATGACTGCCATAGCTGTATGGCAGTAATCTCCGTCTATCTGTCTGTCTATCTGTCTCAACTGCCTGTCTGTCAATCTGTCTCATTTATGAATCATTCACATTTGATATTGATAGATGAAGAATTTTCGATTCCCACTACAATGATATATGTTTATTAATTTTGGTACGAATGACAAAATGAAGAAAGTTATGAGACTGAACTTCAAATCGGTATGAAAGTCCATTTGTCTGTGTCTGTCTCAGTCTGTCTGTCTCACTTATGAAACATTCACGTTTGATACTGATTGAAAAACTATTTTTGGTTTTCAGCACAAGAAAGAATATTTATTGATTCATAATGGTACGAAAAACAAAAAGACGACAGTTATACTTTTTGACTGAAACTCTATAGTTCTATGAGAGTCATCTTTGTCTGTCTGTTTTTGTTTCTGTCTGCCTGTATTTCTGTGTTCTGTCTGTCTGTCCATCTGTCTGTGTTTTTGTCTGTTTCTGTCTGTCTGTCTGCCTGTCTGTCTGTGTTTCTGTCCGTCTGTCTGTCTGTCTGTCTGTCTGTCTGTCTGCCTGTCTGTCTGTCTGTGTTTCTGTCTGTCTGTCTGTCTGCCTGTCTGTCTGTGTTTCTGTCTGTTTGTCTGTCTGTCTGTGTTTCTGTCTGTCTGTCTGTCTGTCTGCCTGTCTGTCTGTCTGTCTGTCTGTGTTTCTGTCTGTCTGTCTGTCTGTCTGTCTGTCTGTCTGTCTGTCTGCCTGTCTGTCTGTGTTTCTGTCTGTCTGTCTGTCTGGCTTTCTGTCTGTGTTTCTGTCTGTTTCTGTCTGTCTGTCTGTCTGTCAGTGTTTCTGTATGCCTGTCTATCGGTTTTATTTATGTTTCATGCATATTTTGTATTGATTAGGTAAGATTTTTTTATTCCCATTTCAAGAATAAATACAAACTAATTATGAATTTAGCAACATTTTGAGTTTGTAACTTCCGACCTTTTTTTTTGCAGTGTTTAAATGAATTATAAATGAAATATACCTGAGATACGGCGTCGTAACACAACCATAAATTATAAACGAAAACCGGGAAACAGAATTAAACGGGAATACAAAGGCAATTTAACAGTTCGTAACTGATTCCGGGCAAAATATTAAAGTGCTGTTTTTGTGAGATCTCGTGATCTCTATATGATTCAGCTGCAAGCCCCTTTCCACATATACTTTTGTTATTCCATTATTAAACAGTAGGATTAAACATAGTTCTAAATGGCACCATTATTAAAAAGTCTCACACATTATTAAATACGGTCTCATTTTTGCATGTGGTCTGTACAAAGAAGTTCCTTTATAAGCATTATGCAGATATGTGATACAAAAGAAATTATTTAACATTGTAAAAATATGATGTATATATATACATATATATATATATATATATATATATATATATATATATATATATATATATATATATATATATATACACTATTCCTCATAACCCCTCTGGACCTCCCCGCCTGCACGCAGAGCCTTGATATGTCACCAGCGACCCCCCGAGGACAAAGGATGTGCTGACGAGGACCTCCTCCGAAGGGGAGTCAATTTGTCCTTGAGACAAAAGGCGGGACGAAATTCCTTCTCTCTTCCGGAGGAGGAAGGATCGAACTTCCTTCTCGTCGAGGTTGTGAAGGAAGTAGGAAGGAAGGAAGGAGGAGAGGCAATCCTGATTTAGATGATTTTCAGAATGAAGTCGAATTCACGGAGAGAAAATAAATGTAATTTTGCAAGCTGATTACTTTTGGGTGCTGAAGGGATTTGATGATGATGATGATGATGAGGAGGAGGAGGAGGAAGGAGAGGAGGAAGAGGAGGAGGAGGAGGAGAGGAAAGAGAGGAGAAGAGAAAGAGCAAGCGAAGACTTTGGAGGGATAATAAAAAATGATTTGATTAATTCTCTAACCCAAAACGAAGTCATATTTGTAGATGTTTAATTATGTATTTTAAATATATCATAAGGAATACGTTTATCCATGTAAGTAGGAGGTGTTTAATTATATGAGGTAAATACATCACGAGGAATGCATTTATTCATATGCATAATGATTTGTATGAATGTAGATTACATACTTCAGTGAACCATTATTCAGTTAGAGATTTAGTCATTATGAGAACAGTGTTCTTGGTTGCAGCCAAAGGAATTGCACAGATAAAAGCCATTTCTCTCTCTCTCTCTCTCTCTCTCTCTGTGTGTGGTGTGTGTGTGTGTGTGTGTGTACGCGCGTGTGTGTGTGTGTTTCTGTGTAACAACTGATACATAAAATACAACAGTCGTCTTCAAATTTATTGACTTTCTCTCTCTCTCTCTCTCTCTCTCTCTCTCTCTCTCTCTCTCTCTCTCTCTCTCTCCTCGATATATAGACTTTAACAGTCATCTTTAAATTTATAAATTTCTTTCTCTCTCTCTCTCTCTCTCTCTCTCTCTCTCTCTCTCTCTCTCTCTCTCTCTCTCCGATACATAGACTATAACAGGTGTCCTCAAAGTTAGAGAATTTCTCCTCTTATCTCTCTCTCTCTCTCTCTCTCTCTCTCTCTCTCTCTCTCTCTCTCTCTCTCTCTCTCTCTCTCAATACACAGACTATAACAGTCGTCTTTAAATTTAGAGAATTCCTGATAAAAAATAAAACCTGATACTTAAACAAAAAAAAAAACCAATCACCCTAGAATACGCCTCCAGTGGTCAGGAAAGAGCATCGCACGAGGTCGAATCTCCTCCCCGTGGCCTCTTGAGCTTCTCCTCCTGCTTCTCAGAGGACCAGAATTCCCTGAATTCTGTCTTGTTCACTCTTCCTCTTCGGTACCGCCGGATTCAACGTGGGCTTTGCAGTCCCGCGATGTTTATCTTTATCTTTATCAAGATGTTTTCTTGAATATTTGGGAAATCTTAAGTTAAAATTGTTTCGATGAATCTTAGTTGCGTTGTGGTGAAAATCTTCTATAATAGTAAAATCCGAGAGGATGTTTCTTGTTTGTCCGCCCCGGGTGAGGGCGGGGTGGAGTGGGGATCAGGAGGTGAGGGAGTGGCACATCCGCCCTCCTCCTGCAAACCTGTTTGTCCGCCCCGTGGGTCAGGGTAGGTAGGGGATCGGGAGGGTAGGGGAGACATGACACATCAGCTCTCCTCTTTCAAACATCTTTGTCCCCCCCGGTGGAACAGGATCGTGGAAGTCAGGGAGGTAGGGAGACGCAACTTGGGCAGCGTCGGGTTCCAGCCCAGCGTAGCGCGCACCATCAAGTTTGTAAGACAATATTTTATATAGCTGGTACTCTATTATTAATGAGCACATGGGGGGGGGGGGTGAATGCCGCCAGTGCACCTCACGTGGTGCACTGTAGTCATTACTTGAGGGTCTTTGCTGCGTCCTTCGGCCTCTAGCCGCAACCTCTTTCATTCCTTTTACTTTACCTCCATTCATATTCTCTTTCTTCCGTCTGACTTTCCATCCTCACTAACAATTGTTTCAGTAATGCAACTGCGAGCATTTCCTCCTGCTTCACCGTCCAGATCTTCTTACTGTCAATTTCTTTTCAGCGCTGAATGACCTCATAGGTCCCAGCGCTTGGGCTTTGTCACAAATTCTATATTCCAATTCTATTATTAATGATAAAAAAACAATCAACTTAATGCCGAAATTATTGAGGGACGTGCAATTGTGATACTGCGCCATTTAGCGCTAATGCATACCAATGGACATGGCTTGCTAACCCAGAATCATCAAAGGAGTCTAAATACCGCTTACAATAACTCCGCTGACCAGATATCCAACAGGGATGAATAACTTATCAAATAAATGAACGAGTGAATGGGGCTTCTCTTTCACGCATCAGCCTTGGATGAACGCGTTTGATAAAATGGCCCCCTCCCCATCCCCAATAATATATATATTATATATATATATATATATATATATATATATATATATATATATATATATATATATATATATATATATATATATATATATATATACAGTTATTAGAGCACAAAAAGAAATTGGCACTCACGGTCAGAAATAGAACTGAAAAAGGTTAACATCTTATGTAATGTACAAGAAGGTAAATATTTGCAGTTATATTTGCAGTATATATATATATATATATATATATATATATATATATATATATATATATATATATATATATATATATATATATATATATATATAATACATACATACTTATACAGTAGAGTGTGTATGCACATGTACGTATGTATTCATGCAATAAAACGGCAAGAAATAAATGCATAAAATCCCCCTTGCGCTGGCTTTCAAACATAAAAACGAAAACCGAAAAAAAACATTTCCAACCGACCCCACGAGGAAAACGCTCCCCTCCCCCATTCAAACAGGTGGCAACAACTGTCGAACCTGGAAAGAGTCCAAATCGCCCAATGTGTTCATAATTCACCATTTGCCTTATTTCCTCATCGGGACATAAATAACTGCAGCCAGAGCACACCAATATTGGCTCTATATCGGCTCTGTATTTCAGAGGCCGAATACGAGAAGAGCATTTTTCATTCGCTCTGGAATGGCCGACCAGAAAACCACCATTTTAGTTTTTTCTGTAAAGAAAACTGTGTACCAGCTTTGTCTGTCCGTAATCCCTCAGGTCTTTAAAATAAACTACTGGGCTGGAGGCTGCAAATTGGGATGTTGATCATCCCACCTTCCAATCTTCAAACATACCAAAGTGCAGCCCTCAGCCTCAGTAGTTTTTATTTTATACAGGTTAAAGTTAGCCATGATTGCATCTGGCGGCGATATAGGTGAGCCACCACCGGGCCGTGGTTGATTCATGCGACTCTGCATTAACCTAAGGTTAAAGTTAGCCATGATCGTGCATCTGGCAACGATACAGGACATGCCACCACCGGGCCGTGGTTAAAGATCATGGGCCGCGGCTCATACAAGCATTATAACGAGAACACCGAAAGATAAATCTATTTTCGGTGGCCTTGATTACACTCTGTACTGAAAACTCGATTGCGCCGAAGAAACTTCGGTGCATTTTTTACTTATTTCGTTTGCATCTGCAAACAACTATTCACGATCTGGAGCTTAATGCTTAAATGGTTTAAATGTTTAGATTTTCAGGATTTTTATGAATAAATGAAAAGCTTGATTTACATTTGCTTCGTTTTTTCTCAAGCTCCCTTTGCAATTTCCTGTGTCTGCTTAGCTGGGTCGCAGATGTAGGATCTTCCTTTCTGAACAGTGTTTCGGAAAGTGTTCTACTTGTTTTAATATCGAAACATTTTTTTTTTATCTCTTACAGGGTGCTTGTTTATTTTGAAATTTACAGGGTAGGCGTACTAATTGAAAATACACACACACACACATACATACACACACAGTGACAGTAAAATGAGATACCACATTGATTGAGCATATAGGAACTCAGATTTCCAAGAGTGATAATTTCTCTCTGATTACTGCATGCTTAGTTGTACGTGAATACATGCACACTCATCATAGTATCATATATATGTTGTGTGTATGTATATATATATCATAGTATTATATATATATATGTGTGTATATATATATATATATATATATATATATATATATATATATATATATATATATATATATATATATATATACATAACAGTCATGACTAGCAAATATATTTGTAAGCCAATTTTTATATTTTTGCAATGGGTTTTCGTTTTTTATTTTTTCGTTGTTTTATTTTCCCGATCTTCTGTTTATGACATTTGGGAAACGAACGTTTCGTAGAAGAAAATACGTAAAGGAAATCTCGTAAGTAAATCGGATTCCCACTCCCAGACACATCGAACCAAAACCAATATATCTTTCTGCATTCTTTTCACTCTGGGGAATTTACTGATTCAAGAACCCCGATATAAATAATAATCTATTGCACCTTCTGTTTCATTTTTCAAACAAGTGAACCACATACAAATCGACTTACTATATCCCTTTGAACTAAGAGATCTCTTTTACTTTTCTTAAATATTTTTGCAGGTATATTAAAAAAAAATCCACCAAGCAAAAATAATCGTCTCTTGCATCCTTATAACTCTTTTTCCAAAGAGGTGAATCACGTCAAAATTGATTTAAACATATCCCTTTGAACTACAAGATTTCTTTTAAATCTTTACTTATTTTTCCTAACATATTTTGGAAGTACAAAAACCACCAAATATTAATAATCGTCTATTGCATCTTACAATTCATTTTCCAAGGAAGGGAATAAAAAAATAGCCTTAAATGCATCATTTTGAATTACGAGATTTCATTTACTTTTTTTACATATTTTTAGTTATATTTCTTGTATACAAAATCCAGAAATTATAAATAATCGTCTATTGTATCTTACGATACATTTTCTAAAGAGCTGAATCGTGTACAAATCGGCTTAGATGTATCCCTTTGAGCCAAGATATCTGTTATACATATTTACAATTTATTTTTGCTATATTTTTTAAATACAAAACACTCTTCAGAATAAGAGTTCCTCTAGACGTAGAAAGGGAAGGTTATATTGAATATAAAATTCTTCGTGTGATGAACGATATGATGCGGCGAATAGGGATTTATTTACCGCCGTATCTACGGAGTGATTAAATTCCTCTCGAGACGAGGAAAAAGTTTGGGTGGAGAGAGAGAGAGAGAGAGAGAGAGAGAGAGAGAGAGAGAGATTACCACCTAATGTGCGGTTCTATCCCACCCGAGGAAAAGAAGGGTACGTTGTCGAGACCCTCCCAAGAGAGAGAGAGAGAGAGAGAGAGAGAGAGAGAGAGAGAGAGAGAGAGAGAGAGAATGTTAACTTATGACCGGTTTTATCCCACGAAGTTGGGGGGACGGGGAAATTATGTCACTGAGGCCTTCCCCCTGAGAGAGAGAGAGAGAGAGAGAGAGAGAGAGAGAGAGAGAATGTTAACTTATGATTGGTTTTTATCCCAAGGAGGTTGGGGGGAGGGGATTACCTCGTTGAGACCTTCCCGTGAGAGAGAGGGAGAGAGAGGGGGGGGGGAGAGTGTTAACTTTTGATCGGTTTTATCCCAAGGAGGTTGGGGGAAGGGGACGGGATTACCTCGTTGAGACCTTCATATGAGAGAGAGAGAGAGAGAGAGAGAATTTTAACTTATGATCGGTTTTATCCCAAGGATGTCGGGGCGGGGGGAGATTACCTTGTTGAGACCTTTTCCAGAGAGAGAGAGAGAGAGAGAGAGAGAGAGAGAGAGAGAGAGAGAGAGAGCGAGCTAATTGCACCTGGAAAGACAGACTGCAACCAGTATGCTGTCCCATTGCACAAAACACTCATAAAAAGTAAGAGTAGTTATTAAATATTCGTAAATTCTTTTTAAGGTAGCCTCATTTTTTTAATGATTTCTGTATTAATCTGAAGCTTACACTAACAGTAGAAATGAATTAACGTTTGTATTTGCTGTTTATAGACATAGGGTAAAACTCGTCTTAATTTTTGAATTTCGTTTTTCAGATATGGAGGCCAGAGATACGAATATATCTTGTATTGTAGAGAATATTTGCGTTTTGAATTTTCGTTTGCATGCACGCTATGCGTTTTTCAATAACTCTTCGTGTTAAACATAATACCAGTAAGCTTTGCTCGATGTTTGCTTTTACCAAAGGCCGGATATCTTCGTCTCCCCTGCATTTCAAACTATGTGCTTTTGTTCCCACTAGGTTAACTATTCACTAAAGATTTTTATAACATTTTTATCACAAACGTTTTCTACAATAATTTCACCTAAATAATCCTTAACCATCAAGAGATTATATTTGAATCAGTTCTCTCTAAAATCAAATAAAACAATTTTTCGTTTCCATATGCAAACAACTATTCACGATCTGAAGCATATGCTTAAATGATTTAACTGTTTAGATTTTCCGAATTTTTATGAATAAATGAAAAGCTTGATTTAAATTTGCTTCGTTTTTTTCTAAAGCTCCCTTTTGCAATTTCCTGTTTCCAGCTTCCTGTTCAGCCTCTTCACTCCCTTGTGTTTGCTCTTGTTTTATTTATATTGATAGTCCCCATTTAGTTTCTTTTAAATCCCTATTCCAAAACTGTATTTTTTGGTTTTCAAATTGTTTTTAGCAATTTTCACCCCCTGATGTGCGTACAAACGCACATGCATATGCATGTATCTGGGATTGTAAGTATGTACACAGTTTCTCTCTCTCTCTCTCTCTCTCTCTCTCTCTCTCTCTCTCTCTCTCTCTCACACTCTTCACACACACACACACACACACACACACAAATGCACATACACCTCTGACATCCTTATTTTGGTTTCCAAAGCGAACTGTTATCTCTCTCTCTCTCTCTCTCTCTCTCTCTCTCTCTCTCTCTCTCTCTCTCTCTCACACACACACACACACACACACACACTCACACACACACACACACGCTTTTGGCATCATCAATTCGGTTTCCAAAGCGAATTTCATACGTATTTTTCTTACTAGCAGGTTCCCAGAGAAACATGTGTTTATACATATACACACGCACACCCACAGAGTGAGATTTTTTGCCCATGACAATAAGAATAAAAACATGTGCGGTAAGCCAGGGGAATAAAAGGTTTAGTGAAGAAAAGAAATTGAAGGAGAGGATTGCTTAGGGGAAATGAATAAGGGTGTCAAAGAGAGAGAGCAAAGGAAGACAATAGAAAAACGAACTGAAAAATAATAATAACGTAACAGTAAATGTTAATAACTAGAAATTTAAAAGAGAGCTTAGGTTTGAAGAGACAATAAATATGCACAGAAGGCAGGTCAGTGTAGAGAAAAGGGTTACTTGATCAGAGTCTTCTTAAATTATGAACAAGTAAAAAATGCTCCGAATTGTCCTTGGCGCCATCGAGTTTTCTGTACAGCCGCTACAGCGTATAATCAAGGCCACCGAAAACAGATCTATCTTTCGGTGGTCTCGGTATGAAGCTGTATGAGCCGCGGCCCATGATACTTTGACCAAAGCCCGGTGGTGGCATATCCTAAATCGTTGCCAAAGGCACGATTATGGCTAACTTTAACTTTAAATAAAATAAAAACCACTGAGGCTAGAGGGCTGCAATTTGGTATGTTTGATGATTGGAGGGTGGATGACCAACTTACCAACTTGCAGCCTTCTGGCCTCAGTATTTTCAAGAAGTGAGGGCGGAGAGAAAAAGTGCGGACAGAAAAAGTGCTAACAGAAAAAAATACGGACGGACAAGACAAAGCCGGAACAACAGCTTTCTTTCACAGAAAACTAAAAATGAAAACTTATAGCATCAGTTTGGAGAAATTGAAGATTTTGTGCAGTGTAGTAATTTAAAAGTCAGAATTTCAGTGTGAGAGACAGTGTCAAATCTAAATAATGCAAGAGTGGAAGGGGTTAATATAAATTTGTGAATGTTTGTGGGAGTGACAGTTAAAGAATTGAAGGACAGGTAAATTTGAATGAGAGGAAGATTCCAGGTGAGTTAGTGAGAGGAATAATTGCTCGTTTGTTTAAAACGGAAGGTGGCTGAGGTATCTGCAACAATTGTAAAACCATATCATTACTTATATACCTGAAGAGTTTGTAATAAAAAAGTGCTTGAGAGGGTTAGAAAGATACGGAAGAATTAACAGAAGAGCAGTGTAGTTTAAATAATAATAATAATAATAATAATAATAATAATAATAATAATAATAATAATAATAATAAGACCATAACATTACTAATATATTTGAGATGTTTGTGATAAAGCTCTGCTTGAGAAGGTTAGAAAGATGGCAGAAAGATTAACAGGAGATGAGCAGTGTAGTTTTCGACCATAAAAATAAAAATTACAGGACAATAACATTACGAATATACCTGAAAAGTGTGTGATAAAGCAATGTTTTAGAGGGTTAGACAGATGACAAAAGGATTAGCCGGAGAAGAGCAGCGTTGTTTTCGACCAAAAAAGTAACAATTATAGGGCCATGAATAGGGTAAAATGATGACAGAAGGCTTACTAGGGGAAGAGCATTGTCGTTTTCGACCAGAAAATTAAAACAATTACCAATTACAGGATCATAACTTTACTAATAGACCTGGAAAGTGTGTGACAAAGCAGTACTTGAGAAGGTTAGACAGACGAGAGGAGGATTAACAGGAGAAGAGTAGTGTAAATTTAGAGAAAAAAAGTGGGTATATTATGTATTTGTTACTGAACAGTTCAGTGAGAAATCTGAGATTAACATAGTTATATATCTCGGAATATGCACCATAGTTCATTACCAATGCCAAAACTTAGAAATTTATGTCCATTTCAGTGTTCTTTTTTGATAAAAGGGTGAACCGTATTACACCACAACAGTTTTCGATAAATATAATTTTTTTTATTTATTGCACATCGTTGGAATTCAGCAAAACATTGTGTTACGTTTACTTTTTATATTGATCAATACAATTGCGTTCCATAAAGAACATAATTACACAGAACTGAGCCAAGCAATTAATCGCAGAAAAATATATATTTTTTGAGTTTGTGGTATTAGAGCTCACAGGTAAATCGAATAATCCCTTAATGCCACTTAATCCTCTGTGATTTGTGTCCGTGATAACTTTTTAATTGCAAAGATTACAGACCCTAACCCTACCAATCTTTGTTCGGGCCAGGATTTGGGGAAATGAAAGAATTACGCTCATGATAGAACGGGGAAAATCCTTTTGCAGGATTACGGCCCCCCAAAAAATGAAAATCATTATGAGTGACACTGAGGTTAAAAGGTAATGCTGGACTCACACACACTGGCGATTCTAGGACGAACATGTCGTAATGACTGGTTTTGGCGATCATCGCCATCATTCGCGGGTCCGGGGCCGCCAGAAAAAAATTGTCAGCGGCTTGGTCACACATTTGCGATTCAAGGATGCTTAATGCGTAACTGCCGAGATTTTGCTAATCACGACGTCATTACACTGTAATTATGACCAAATCGCCAACAAACGCCATGAATCGTTATTGCGTTGCCAAGTTTGGCGACGTGCACCAAGTGATGGCAGATGTTGGTGCATGTCGCAAGTGCGAGTTACGATGTGCGCAATCTAATTATGACAAATGGCAACGCCATTGCGTCAGTGTTGCTTAGTGCCCAATGACATGAGAGGAATGACAGTTGATGCGGTTGGACCGCACGTTTTAAACATTTGAACACATCTGCCATCACTTGGTGCACGGCGCCAAACTCGGCGATGCGGTAACGATTCATGGCGATTGTTGGCGATTTGGTCGTAATTATATTGTAATGACGTCGTAATTAGCACATTTTAGCCAGTTATGCACTGCATGTCCTTGAATAGTCAAAGTGGGAGCCCGGCATAAGTTAAATTGCTTTGCGCAGCCCCTGGGTGATGTAGAATGAAAATAGAATGAGTGACATGAAAGCCCTTGAATGTTATAGAATGTAAATAGAATGAGTGACATGAAAGCCCTTGAATGATGTAGGATGTAAATGGAATGAGTGACATAAAAGCCCTTGAATAATGTAGAATGTAAAAAGAATGAGTGACATAAAAGCCCTTGAATGATGTAGATTGTAAAAAGAATGAGTGACATGAAAGCCCTTGAATGATGTAGAATGTAAAAAGAATGAGTGACATAAAAGCCCTTGAATGATGTAGGATGTAAATGGAATGAGTGACATGAAAGCCCTTGAATGCTGTAGAATGTAAAAAGAATGAGTGACATGAAAGCCCTTGAATGATGTAAGATGTAAATAGAATGAGTGACATAAAAGCCCTTGAATGATGTTGAATGTAAATAGAATGAGAGACACAAAAGAGGAAATATAAGGGAGAAATTAAAAAATAAAGTAAATTTTTAATAATTAATAAAGCACAAATAAATTGAGGGTATGGATATAAATTAATATGATTGTCCAGTTATTATGTGATAGCATTCCTGCATAGTTACTTTTTTTTATTTAAGACATTCGACGAAGATATTAACTCCCTATAATTCTTATTTCCACAAATGGTCTGATTCTTTATTTTATTGTATATATATATATATATATATATATATATATATATATATATATATATATATATATATATATATATATATATATATATATATATATATATATATATATATATATTTAATTTCTTTTTCATTTCTTTTCCTGCCCACAAACCTCTTTAATTTTCGCTCACTTTTTCTTTCTTTTATGAATAATCTTTCCTGTTATGGTTTGCTTTCCAAGGCCATTTCAGATAATAATGATCATAATATTGCTGATGCTGACATCATTAGCACATTTAGTCATCAAACATGAGAGGGTAAGTAAAAAAAAATATATACATGCAATCTTTTGCCAAAATTTTAGATATTCAGCAGTTTGACCTCTGTGTACAAAAGCATCAACAAAGTTTGCCGTTAAGGCACGTTCGCTTAGGGACACGAAATATGCAAAACATTAATGAACAGTTTTGGAGGACACCGAGTGGTATCTGTTAAGTTTTTAGAAGGGTCTCTTTTGGATTAGTAAAGTACAATGGTATCGTTCATCCTTCTGAGTCTGTTGCTGCAAATGTTCACCGTGAGTACACCAACCATTTATATTTCTTTCAGGGAAAAATGTTTTCTATTCTGGCCGAAAAAAATACGCTCAAAATACTTAAAGAGTGACAGATGATATAACAACATTTGCTGAATGAAATGGTGTGCCAAATACATAAAATAAATACTTGAAGTCATAAACTTTTACAGAAAGTAGGAACTGTACATATGAAAAGAAGTCATAGACTTTTATGGGAAGTGACAAGAAGTCTTATGGGAAACAGAAATTGTACATATGGCAAGACGTCACAGACTTCTATGGAAAGTAGAACTGTACACATGACTAGAAGTCTCGTGGAAATTAGTAACTGTACATATGACAAGAAGTCATAGACTTCTATGGAAAGTAGAATTGTACACATGACAAGAAGTCTTATGGGAAGCAGGAATTGTACATATGACAAGAAGCCATAGACTTCAATGGAAAGTAGAATTGTACACGTGACAAGAAGTCTTATGGGGAGTAGGAACTGTACATGTGACAAGAAAATTTAGACTTTATGGCAAGTAGGAATTGTACATATGAAAAGAAGCCATAGACTTCTTTGTGAAGTAGGAATTCCACATATGACAAGAAGTCATAGATTTTTATGGGAGGGAGGAACTGTACAATATGACAAAAGCACTCAGCGAAGGCCGAACTCAGATGAACCAGCCATCCAGACTTCCTTAGCTTAACCAGCAAAGAAATATGAGGTTAACATGAGTTAGTCTCTGAAAAAATTCCTAACTTTATGACAGGCTCGTCAATAGAAATTAATGAATATATAGAATTAAGATTCTTATGTCCGATATGGTGACGCAAGGCAATCAACAATCAATCAAATAGTCAAGCAGTCTCACTTTTGTTGTCATTTTCCAGTTCCCTAGTTTTCTATCACATAAATATCTTTCGGAAAAAATTTTGCAAATAAAATAAGGAACGAATTCCAGGTGTATTTTGCTAGTAATAGACTGCAGAGACTTTGTATTTCAAGCGCATGAACACTTGCCTGACTTAGGGAACTGATCACCATTTCTTCAAGATGATGGTTTCTTGAATTGTTTGAGGTTGCACACGAAATCTTTCACTTGTTTTCTTCTGACTGGGGCTGGAAAAGTCCACTTTGTTGTAAGTCCCATTCATCTGTAAGTGAAATAAAATGAAGTAATGTACATGTTGTCCAATTAAGTCTCATTCACTTTGCATTAGAAACTCGTCTCACGAACTGATGAACTGCCTTTGTTCGAAATGTACTTTTGGTTAAGTCAAGAAAATGCAAAGACCTCATTTTACCTCTCAAAGACACCAGTGTTGTTAAATTAACCGTAATTAGTATTTCTTAACTAAAATATACATCAATATCCACTAAAGGCTAATGATATGGAGATACCACTTAATTAATAATTTTATTATGACTATTAAGATTTAATGCTTTATGATAAATACGGTAAAATTGCCTTATTGCACAGAGTTTGAGGTTGAAAATTAATACCTCTTTCCAGGTAAAGGTGGCCTCAGGGGAGGACAACAAACCAAACAACCCAATCCTGACTTTGTCAAACAACGTAAACAACCCAATCCTGACATCATCAACCGACGTAAACGACCTGATCCACAATTCATCAACGGACATAAACGACCCAGTCCTGACTTTTATTACCGAGGTACCAATCCTGAATTCGTCCACTGAAGTAAACGACTCAATCCCGATTTTTGTAATCGGCGAACACGACCCAAACCTGACTTTGTTATCCGACGAATCCACCACTCTTCGTCCTGACATTATTGAGGAAACGTCTGTCGGGAATGACGGAAGCACCTTACTCGCAAGCACCTTACGTGAAAGCACAGTGCCTGCAGCATCTCAAGGTGAAGATGGAGAACGCAAGGAATTCTGGACGGAAGGCAGGAAGTGGAAGTATTTGGAAGACGACAGCTCGACCGACGATGGTTACTACGTCCTCGATAAGATGGCGATGATTGCGAAATATTACGAGATGCTTTTCTTGGGGAAGAAGCCGGAGAAAAAGTCGAAAACCGACCCGTTTCTGTGGCCGGAGGACATTTACACCAGGAAGCCTCTCGT
>NC_089763.1:22413494-22445994 GCF_040412425.1 Macrobrachium rosenbergii | reverse complement strand
TACTTCATTTATTTGAGTTATTTATTTATTTATTTTTTTTAGTTTTCTGAAAAGAAAACTATTGTGCCGGCTTTGTCTGTCCGTCTGCACCTTTTTCTGTCCGCACTTTTTCTGTCCGCCCTCAGATCTTAAAGTCTACTGAGGCTAGAGGGCTGCGAATTGGTATGTTGATCATCCACCCTCCAGTCATCAAACATACCAAATTGCAGCCCTCTAGCCTCAGTAGCTTTTATTTGATTTGAGGTTAAAGTTCGCCATAATCGTGCTGCTGGCAACGATGTAGGATAGGCCACCACCAGCCCGTGGTTAAAGTTTCATGGGCAGCGGCTCATACAGCATTATACCGAGACCGCCGAAAGTTAGATCTATTTTCGGTGGCCTTGATTATACAGTGTAAAGAAAACTCGACTGCGCCGAAGAAACTTCGGCGCATTTCTTACTTGTCTCTGTGTAGCGAATGCTACGCTTCGTGGGTGAAACTTCCCTCCTGTTGCTGTGCAAATGGAACTTCGAAAGTTCCTTAAAACAGCTCTTCTTGTATTTTGTAATTGGCTTACATTTTTATCTACTTATTTAATATTTTGTTGATTTATTTTTGTCTTTTCTTTTCTAATTACCGATCTCTCCTTTCTGCATTTCCTTTTGCTGTACCTTTCGTTACTTCTTTCAAATGAACGCCAAATTCTTTGGAAACTTGAATTTCAAGTCAGTGGCCCCTGTGGGCTTGTTTCACATGAATAGGGTTCGTCTTCTGCATAATAATAATAATAATAATAATAATAATAATAATAATAATATGTAATGACAAACCAGAGAAATCAAGAATCGGATAACTAAGGACCTTCATAACTGATTAAATTGGTTAAGGCTCGGTTTCAGTAAATTTGACTCTTTTTGAAAATAAGACTATTTTAGGAATATAAATTTTGATATATCTGTCTTTCAGTCTATCCACAGGAACACAATTTTTAAAATTAAAACTGCAAACGCATATTACGTGGTATAATGCTTAATTATTTCTGAAACTCTGAAATGTGCTTAACATTTTATAAACTACACTGGGGGGAAAAATTTATTCAACACTGAATAATTATGGAAACTTTATTTCGTAGAAATTTCCTTCCCTTTTTTATCTTGTAAACTTATTTCCATTTACTGCATAATATTTTTTCCTTAAATACATACATTTTCCTCTTTTTTTTTTAAATATATTTTCCATTTTCATTATATTTTTATTTGGTTCTTAGGAATGTGCAAACAGTTTTCTATCAGATATATTTTTGTGTGTTTCCTTGATTTTTATTTTTATATGAATTGGTTTTCCATTTATGTTAGAAATATATTGTGTTGTCATACGTATAAATAATCTTAGATATATCTTTTTGCTATTCTTTCAAATGCATTTTCCTCTTCATAGGAAACTCCCTTTCTTATTCATAGGAAACTTCGTTTCCTCTCCTTCTGAAGTTTTATTTTGTCTCACAAATAATCTTAGATGTAAGTTCTCACTATTCTTTCAAATGTATTTTCCTTCTAATGAATTGTTTTTGTCCTCGCAGAAGGAAGAAATAGATCTTTTTCAATAGAAACTACTTTTCCTCTCCTAATGAACGGTTTTTGTCCTCACGTGAGGAAGAAATAAAACCTTTTCATAAGAAACTTCTTTTCCTCTCCTAATGAACGGTTTTTGTCCTCACGTGAGGAAGAAATAAAACCTTTTCATAAGAAACTTCTTTTCCTCTCCTAATGAACGGGTTTTGTCCTCACGTGAGGAAGAAATAGAACCTTTTCATAAGAAACTTCTTTTCCTCTCCTTCTAATGAACGGTTTTTGTCCTCACGTGAGGAAGAAGTAGAAGCTTTTCATAAGAAACTTCTTTTCCTCTCCTTTTAATGAACGGTTTTTGTCCTCACGTGAGGAAGAAGTAAGAAGTTTTCCCCTTTTAATGAAAGCTTTTGTCCTCACGTGAGGAAGAAACTTCTTTAAGAAACCTCTCCTTTTAATGAACGGTTTTTGTCCTCACGTGAGGAAGAAATAAAACCTTTTCATTAGAAACTTCTTTTCCTCTCCTAATGAACGGTTTTTGTCCTCACGTGACGAAGAAATAGAAGCTTTTCATAAAAAAATTCTTTTCCTCTCCTTCTAATGAATGGTTTTTGTCCTCGCAGAAGGAAAAAATGGCACCTCTTTATAAGGAGCTTCTTTTCCTCTCCTTCTAATGAACTGTTTTCGTCCTCACGTGAGGAAGAAACAGAACCTTTTCATAAAAAAACTTTTTTTCCTCTCCTTCTAATGAATTGTTCTTGTCCTCACGTGAGGAAGAAATAGAACTTTTTCATAAAAAATATTCTTTTCCTTTCCTTCTAATGAATGGTTTTTGTCCTCACGCGAGGAAGAAATAGAACCTTTTCATGAGAAACTTCTTTTCCTCTCCTTCTAATGAATTGTTTTTGTCCTTCTAATGAATTGTTTTCGTCCTCACGTGAGGAAGAAATAGAACCTTTTCATAAAAAAACTTCTTTTCCTCTCCTTCTAATGAACTGTTTTTGTCCTCGCAGAAGGAAGAAATAGAACCTTTTCATAAAAAAACTGCTTTTCCTCTCCTTCTAATGAATGGTTTTTGTCACACGTGAGAAGAAATTGAACCTTTTCATAAAAAACTTCTTGTCTTCTCCTTCTAATATTTTGTTTTTGTCCTCACGTGAGGAAGAAATAGAACCTTTTCATAAAAAACTTCCTTTCCTCTCCTTCTAATGAATTATTTTTGTCCTCGCAGAAGGAAGAAATAGAACCTTTTCATAAAAAACTTCTTTTCCTCTCCTTCTAATGAATTGTTTTTGTCCTCGCAGAAGGAAGAAATAGTCCGGGGCATAGGCATCAACCTTGGAGTATTATACCAGGTTCTGCGAAGGGACAGAGACGAGCATATTAAAATTCACTACGACAATTTCGCCTGGCCGAAATTACCCACTGATCAGTGGAACCACTACAGCTCCCCCTACGATCTGTCATCCGTAATGCAGCTTCACGGGTTGGTAAGGCAAAAAAAAAAAAATAATAATAATAATAATAACCAAGGTATTGTTTGCTTCGTCTCACGCTGAAGGGTTTGGGATGTGCTTTCTTTACCAAAGCCAAGCATTTCATTATTTTGATACAAGTTGTAAAATTTTGAATCTTTTATTAGTATCATTGTGGTAGAATATACATACACACATACATTTATGTATATAATATAAATATATACAGGTATATATATATATACACACACACACACACACACACACACACACACACACACACACATATATATATATATATATATATATATATATATATATATATATATATATATATATATATATATATATATATATATATTCTGTGAGGTCAACTGGCAATATCTTAGACCTTCATATTATTGCCAGAAATATATTACCCTCATAACTGCGTTATTTGCAATATCTTAGGAGTTTTCTCTTTTGGGAGAAAAATTTCCTTAATTTATTTCCATTATTTGAGATTATTTCAATTACCACACAGAAATTTGGGTTGATTTTGTTTTGTTCTTCGCCATTTGAAGCTCTGTCTCAATTAGAAAATATAGATGTTTCTTATTTAGGCAAAACTTTGACCCTGCTGCGTTTTACTTATTGTAAGAAGATTTTCATCTATTATGGTTCTAATATTTACACTGTCCTCTATCCTGTTAAGAGGTGAATTTACCCTTTTATTTGAGTTGAATTCGATTATTTCGGACTTCCTTTTTTCTAGTATGGAAGGGAAATTTCCATTTGTCATGCTTAAAATTTTGAAGTATGTGGCCGTTTTACGAAATTTTTTCCCTTTATTTTGACAGTAGTCCGGAAACTTGAGATCCATTTTTACGTAAACTAGATCATTTTTTTCTTCGTTAAATAAGATAAACTCCTTTATGTTTTGTGGTAAGTTTCAACAGCCACAATTTTGTATTTTTTTGCCATTAGAGAGTTTTTTTCTTTATTTTCATGTCAGTTATCCCATTATTTCTATGCAATTGTGTCTCATTTAGGGAAATATTTACCTTTATTTGGTTAGAGGTTTAATATATAAATATATTTTCATCGCTCTAAAGATATTCATCTCATGATAAGAGTAGTGATGTTCGATGTAAAATATTTTCACATCAAGTTCTCAGGTAAAAACATTTAAGTCATTCATTTATTTTACATCACAAAGGAAATAGTAGCTTCATTTTTTTTTATTATCACATATAAAGTATTTCCTTCAGTCAGTTTTAGTTTTCTTTAAAAGGAAACTATTGTGTCGGCTTTGTCTGTCCGTCCGCACTTTTTCTGTCCGCACTTTTTCTGTCCGCACTTCTCTGTCCGCACTTTTTCTGTCCGCACTTTCTCTGTCCGCACTTTTTCTGTCCGCACTTTCTCTGTCCGCACTTTTTCTGTCCGCACTTTCTCTGTCCGCACTTTTTCTGTCCGCACTTTCTCTGTCCGCACTTTTTCTGTCCGCACTTTCACTGTCCGCACTGTTTTTGTCTGCTCTCAAACCTTAAAAAACTACTAAGGCCAGAGGGCTACAAATTGGTATGTTGATCATCCACCCTCCAATCATCAAACATACCAAATTGCAGCCCTCTAGCCTCAGTAGTTTTTATTTTATTTAACGTTAATGTTAGCCATAATCGTGCGTCTGGCAACGACATAGGACAGGCCACCACCTGGCCGTGGTTAAAGTTTCATGGACCGCAGCTCATACAGCATTATACCGAGACCACCGAAAGATAGATCTATATTCGGTGTCCTTGATAATACGCTGTACAAAAAACTCGATTGCGCCGAAGAAACTCCGGTGCATTTTTAACTTGTTTAATTATTTAGTTGACCTAAAAGAAAAAAAGCTGCTAAAGACATTGCCTCCGATTTTTCAATTTGATGTAAAGTACAGAAAACCTATGTTTAAAAGATGCTTTTTGTATTTTGCTCACATTACATTTTATTTTTCTCTCTCTCTCTCTCTCTCTCTCTTTAGTTCCTCGTTGGATGGGTCGGTATCTTTCTCGGCTAGTACTCTGCTGAACCCGCGTTCGATTCTCCGGCCGGCCAACGAAGAATTAGAGGAATTTATTTCTGGTGACAGAAATCCATCTCTCGTCACAATGTGGTTCGGATTCCAAATAAGCTGTAGGTCCCGGTCGCTAGGTAACCAGTTGGTTCTTAGCCACGTAAAATAAATCTAATCCTTCGGGCCAGCCCTAGGAGAGCTGTTAACCAGCTCAGTGGTCTGGTTAAACTAAGGTACACTTAACTTTTCTCTCTCTCTCTCTCTCTCTCTCTCTCTCAAGTGGGCGACAAACAAAAACTTATTAACAGTGACTACAAATGACATCCGATATCAAGGGATCCTGGGAAGGTCGCGTGGACGATTGTCCCACCGAGATAAGAAGAACGTCAACGAACTCTACGGTTGTATTCGTAAGTATTATTATTATTATTATTATTATTATTATTATTATTATTATTATTATTATGATGATTATTTTTATATTATTTATGTTCTGACCAAGTCGAGCGTTTGTGATATGTAAGAAAAATAAAATATTTATTATTATTATTATTATTATTTTTATTATTATTATTATTATTGACGCAGAAGAGGAATGAGTTATTAAGAAAACTGAGAAGACTTAATATAAATTAATTGCAATGATGCAATCATCCTATTCAATTATTATTATCATTATTATTGCTGGATAAAAAGATCCCTTAAAAGGTTGAGCTTTAGCGATATATAATAAGAATAATGTAAGATTTATTATTATTATTATTATTATTATTATTATTATTATTATTATTATTATTATTATGTTTGGATGAAAAGATCCATAGGAAGTCAAGCGTTAGATATATGATAAGAATATGATGATTCTATTATTATTATTATTATTATTATTATTATTATTATTATTAATGTAGGATAAAAAGATTCTGTAAAAACTCGGCCGTTTGAGATATATGATAAAAATTGAATAAGACGCTTAAGCTTGTCGGAGGGTAGTTCAAGGTTTTCTGATTTATAAGAACAAGAATTAGCTTGAATGATCATGATGAAGTTGCCCCAGTAGGAGGGTTAGTGCCGTCAGTGCACCTCATGCGATGCACTGTAGGCATTACTTAAGGCTCTTTGCAGCTTCCTTTCGACCCCTATAGCTGCAACCCCTTTCATTCCTTTTACTGTGCCTCCGTTCACATTCTCTTTCTTCCATCTTGTTATCCACCCTCTCCTAACAATTGATTCAGAGTGCCGTTTCAGCGCTGAATGACCTCAGGCCCCAGCGCTTGGCCCTTTGGTCTAAATTCTATATTCCATATTCCGTTATGATTATGAATTTCTATATTTTTCACATATTATTGCAGAGTCCTGGAGAACCTTTTGTGGCTTCAGATCAAATCCTTGTCGCAACGAAGGTTACGTTGGGTCCGACTGTAAGTGCGTCTGTCGTATTGGAACGGAAGGATCGCATTGCGAGCACATTATAGAGGAAGATTATTACGGTAAGGGAATTACGGAGCACTGTAGAAGATATGTAAATAAATAGATACATAAATAAAAAAAATCAATAGGTAGATAAATAAATAAAAAATTAATAGATAAATAAATAAATTGTTTAATTAATTTAATTAATAGATAAATAAAAATAAGAAAATAGTTAGATAGATAAAAAATAAATAAATTTATTAATTAATTAATAGATAAATAAATTAACAGATAGATAAAAATAGATAAATTAATAAATAGGTAAACAAATACATAAATAGATAATTAAATAGATAAATCAATAATAAGTAGATAAATAAATGAAAAATAAATAAAAGTAAAACTGCAGACTACTAACGCGGTCTGATTCCCACCAATCACCTACCGGAATATTTACTGCCTTTTGTTTGTATCATTGTTTATTTTTATGATATTTACCGTCTTTTGTTTGTGTCTTCGTTTATTTATGTAATATTAAATAAATATATAAATAAATAGAGTAAAACTGTAGACAACTGATTTCCACCAATCGCCTACCAGAATATTTACTGTCTTTTGTTTGTATCTTTGTTTATGTTTATGATATTTGCCGTCGTTTGTTTGTGTCTGTGATATTAACTGCCTTTTGTTTGTTTTCATGTTCATTTCCCAATGGGCTGGTACTAAACACGGCGCCCATTGTGCACGTAAACTGGAAGTTGCCGGACTAGAGGGAGCGCGGTTATAAGCTGCAGTTTTACTCCCTCCCCACAAAAAAAAAAAAAAAAAAACATTCACATAATATAACCGTGAAGCAAAAATGCACAATTATCTGTCGCTAATCAAGTTGGAATATTATTACTTTAAAATCACTCTTAAATTAATTTTTCAATTTTTCTTAATTTTTATTTTCTGATGGAAAAATAAGGAGGAAGGAATTATATCTCAGAATAAGTTGAAGGTAATATTAGAGAAAAGCTCAGCCGGGATGAACGGAAAAACATAAACAAAAGACGGTAAAATTCTAGAATTATCTCCGCCGATTTTTCAAATGGTATCCCCTGTAATGCATTATATAAACCCTCTTCTTTGTTGTTCAGTCAAAAAATATAAGATTAATTCATAAACGGCATCTCTGTGCGGAGTTCTTATTTAGATTACTTAGGTTCAGTGTGGTTATTTTTTAAAAACAAATCAGAAGTTTTGTAGTTAACGTTAGTCATAAGTCTGTGCAATTTACCGAGGATTTATCATTGATAATAGTTGCCACATCAGAAACGGCTGTTGTACTTTTGAGAGAAAACGGAATACAATTTTTAATGGGTAACTAATCCATTAATGAAGGCAAAGTGGCCGCTTATACAGTAGCTGCTTACAGTTGTTTTTATTTAATTTTTTTTTTTATAATTACTTTTTAAAATAATATTCCAAAAAATAACACCAAAATGACACCAAGTTTCCTCTCCTAATTGTATTTCTATGAGGTATTGATTAAATTATCATCTTAAAATACATTTTTTTAAGGAATAACTATAGATTCTCTCCAGTGTGCACGAAGGAAAAGTGTGCTTCATATCTTATTGTTTCAGTAAATAAGCTATGTATTTGATCCTCTCCCCGAGTAAAATATATCGCATACTTTCCTCACAAACTAATTCCAAAAGCACATACTAGTAGTTTGTATTTTCAAAGCTAGGAAAATACTAAGCATTTGTGTAAAGTCAAAACAAAAAAAAAAATGCCTGCAAGCTCCAATGAGGGATTATTTTTAGGTAGAAAATTTCTCTGTCGATTTTATAACTTCCACCCTCAGAACTAAATTGTCTTGGAATATGGGATCGTGATTCCCTGAACCTTGGATTTTCGGATAGAGAGAAACATTTATGACGGGCTAAGATATATATACACACAAACACACACAGATATATATACAGATATATATATTATATATATATATATATATATATATATATATATATATATATATATATATATATATATATATATATATATATATATATATATATATATATATGAATATACAGTATATACTGTACACGAAACAACTTTGATAATAGCTATGATTTATTTATGACTACGAATGATAGGAAATCCATAGACATTTAATTTCCTAAATCGAAGGTTTTCTTAATCTTGCGCTTTGTAAACGAAATGATTATAAATATTCAGTTTATTCAATATAACAGAAAATGGAAACTGCATTAAAAAATAAACAGTTGACCTACTTACACACTTTAAAAATTAGATCTGCAATATTATATTGACCCATTTTAAACAATAAAATGTTGATAATTCTAAACACATATATGGAGATGATTTAAAAAGCTGAATTAATTAAATAGCTTTCCATCTCATGCACTGTGCAAACTCTGTTATATTATTATCAATTTATTCATATATTTCTACATTGCAACTTGTACCATTTTAAAACAAATGCGACGAAAAGGATGATGTGCAAAGTATTAAATAAACTTTGAAGTGAAAGAAATTTCCCTTGTGTATGATTAATATTATTATTATATTATTTATGAACTCCCTCAGGCCATTTGTTATCACCGTGCAGTCAACACATAGAAAAGGAATCAACAATAGAAACGTTTTGTATATTGTTGAATTGTTACGCCAGGTATGTTTATTTATAATCTCTCTCTCTCTCTCTCTCTCTCTCTCTCTCTCTCTCTCTCTCTCTTCTCTATATATATATATATATATATATATATATATATATATATATATATATATATATATATATATATATATATATATATATATATATATATATATATATATATATATATATATATATATATATATGCACGTACATAATAGTCCTTTGTTGGCCGACTCTGACTGAGCTTCAGACTGTCACTGATGGGCCGGAGTTCAATTCCTCAGTGGCCGGCTGATGAAGAGTTAGAGGAATTTATTTCTGGTGATAGAAATTATTTCTCGCTATAATGTGGTTCGATTCCACAATAAGTTGTAGGTCCAGTTGCTAAGTAACCAATTGGTTCTTAGTCACGTAAAATAAGTCTAATCCTTCGGGCCAGCTCCTCTCTAGGAGAGCTGTTAATCAGCTCAGTGGTCTGGTAAAACTAAGGTATACTTTTGCACGTACATATATATATATATATATATATATATATATATATATATATATATATATATATATATATATATATTTATATATATATTTATATACATACATTATTTTTCACGAAAAATATTTTATTTATATGTTTGTTGGTAAACAAACCTTACACTAAGTTAACAGAGAGAGAGAGAGAGAGAGAGAGAGAGAGAGAGAGAGAGAGGTTTTGTTGGTTTTTAAACATCGAACATGTCATTTATACATATATATATATATAATATATATATATATATATATATATATATATATATATATATATATATATATATATATATATATGTGTGTGTGTGTGTGTGTGTATATGTGTGTGTGTGTGTGTGTGACATGTCTGGTATTTGAATACAAACTCTAAAAACCTCTCTCTCTCTCTCTCTCTCTCTCTCTCTCTCTCTCTCTCTGTGTGTTAACTTACAGTGCATGTGGATTCACCAACAGGCGTAAATAAAATATTTTTCAAGAAAAATAAATGTTTAAGAGTCAGAAATTCAACGTATCAAAATTCTCTCTCTCTCTCTCTCTCTCTCTCTCTCTCTCTCTCTCTCTGTTAACTTACAGTGCATGGATTCACCAACAGGCGTAGATAAAATATTTTTCAAGAAAATAAATGTTTAAGAGTCTCTCTCTCTCTCTCTCTCTCTGTTTAAAAATATTATACTAATTATGCTAAGAGACTATAAAAGATGAAATAATTAACTGTCAAGGTAATTAATACATTATATATGCAAGACATCCTGACCCCTTTTCCAGTTGATGATATTTCCGGAGGTTAATGAAAACGAGGAACAATACAAAACTCCCACGAAAACTTCAGAGATAAAATTTAGAACTAGTACTCAATTGGGGAACTGAATTGCAGATACGTGGTGCGTGTGGACGATAAAAGCGCCGGAGGGTCAGTTGGTCGAACTCAGTTTCAACCATTTTCAGCTGAACTCAACCCACAGCTGTCAGGATTCCTTTCTGGAGATCAGGGAGAAAGGCAAGCCTTATGGGAGTCTGTAAGTAAAGTGTTGGGTTTTATATATATATGTATATATATATATATATATATATATATATATATATATACTGTATATATATATATATATATATATATATATATATATATATATATATATATATATATATATATATATATGTATATATATATATATATATATATATATATATATATATATATATATATATATATATATATATATATATATATATATATATAATTGTAATTGTAATAGCCACGATACCCTCTTAACTCCTCGTATTCTTCGCGCTTTTTGATATGCTTGTCACTACAAAGCCGTAAGATCCAAACACAAGAAATTGAAGAGACTGTGATGCCCGGTCGCGGGAAACGAACCCCGTCACCATAATCACAAGAGAGAGAGAGAGAGAGAGAGAGAGAGAGAGAGAGAGAGAGAGAGAGAGAGAGAGTTTCCACTAACAGAGTAAGGTTTTAGAGATATGAAAATTGAGCAAAGTAGTTTTCGTTACGTATATTCTTTAACTGCTGTGTAAGGACCCCTATGTCTGTGTGTGAGTGTATATATGTATGTATATATTTATCAGCCTTGCCATATATCAAGAAACACCCCAATCCATAATTAGGGTCACATAATCACTATTTTTGGGCGTAGCCCTTATGAATTTGTCTGTTGAAACAGGTACTGCGAAGACAGCCTAGCAGACAAGGTACACCTCAGCGAAGAAGATGAGCTGTACCTGTACCTCGACGTAAGGAACAACATTTCTCAGGGCTTCCAAGCCGAAGTACAATTCGTAGATCCGGAAAATAAGCCTGGGAGATCTCCGGCTTCGAGGATACGGTTATCTCCGGTCTTTTTCATAATTCTTGGCGTATATTTTACCCTTCTGCCCTAGAAGGCGCCTGATTACAATATCGATGTTTTGAATTTCGATTGGAAATGTTCCTCTGTACCCTATTATCATTATTATTATTATTATTATTTCAATAGACGAAACCTGTTCACATGGAACAAACACACTAAAGGGGCCATTGACTTGAAATTCAAGCTTCCAAAGAATGTTGGTTTCAACCTCCCACCCATCAGATCCTCACACTGCAGCAGTAACTGATCATGAAACAGAGCCAGTGATTTTTCTTTGCCCTGGGAGAGACTCGAACCCGCGACATCAGAGTGGCAAGCCACGACACTAACCACTGTACCAGCGGACCAGCCCTAAAGCTTTCTTAATTACAGTATCTGTGTTTTGAATTTTGTTTGGTGGTGTTCTTTAGTACCCTATTGCCCTAGGGATTCCATAATTAGGATTTGCAATGTCCCTGTTGCAGAACGGTCTTATATTTCGCAAGATGTTTTACTGTCTTCGAAGATGCTGTTATCAACGGATGTTTTCTTCAATATGTTGCTTATATTCCTCATTGTTTCGTCTTCAGCTGGTCCGCTGGCATAGTGGTTAGTGTCGTGGCATGGCACTCAGATGTCGCGGGTTCGCGTCTCCCCCAGGGCGATGAAAAATCACTGGCTGTATATCATGATCAATTACTGCTGCAGTGTGGGGTCTGCTGCGGTGGGAGGTTGAAACCAACATTCTTTGGAAGCTTGAATTTCAAGTCAATGGCCCCTTTAGTGCACTTGTTCCATGTGAATAGGTTTCATCTACTGAAATAACATTAATGATAATATCTAACTGGAATAGGGGTGTACTTGCATTCCATAGAGTGTTTCATTTTTATGTGATTAAAATGGCAGCATGCAACTTCATATATAATGTCTCCACACTGTATTTTAGTCCTTTTTCATAATGAATCATGTTTAGGTTTCTATCTGTTTAGCCGTAATACTTCCGTCATTACAAATGGGCAAAGAGTGAATAAATCCATGTACTAAAAATATAAAAAAAAGAATTGTCGATAGTTATTCTCATATACTACATGAAAGTGGATTGCAGTGAAATTATAGGGGTTAATAAAACAATTTATAATGTTTTTCTTGATGTAACCCACCAAAAAATAATCAATACATACTGAAAGATGTTCTGTAATCTACAGAGATATTGTTGTTGACACCATGAATATTATGACAAAAGGCACTGTATAAAACGGAAGGTTTTATAGCAGATATAAATAAAGCAATTTCTTGACTAATTTAACCTTTCACGTTTGTTTGTGTAAGTTTGTAAGTCTATGTTTGTGTTCGTTTGTGTGTGGTGAGTGTTTTACTCCGAAGGTTTGGTTATTACTGTAGTGAAATGACAAGACCAAATGATTTGCCATAACATATCGCATTACACGAAAGATTAAACCAGACTATTGTGTTCATGCTTAAATAAAGATATAATTATAATCTCAGTATTGTGAAAATAAGAAATGGTGTTATATATATGTGTGTGTGTGTGTCTGTGTATGATATATATATATATATATATATATATATATATATATATATATATATATATATATATATATATATATATATATATATATATAGTATATATGTGTGTGTGTGTAATTTAAGTTTGAAAGGTAAAATTGAGAGACAACAATTTTGTGTATTATAATACTTTATAACACTTGAACAACACCCTATACATAGGTGTATACAGACATACACACTAAACGTTCACGAGCATATAAAAAAAAAAAAAAAGATTCAGCCAGCTTGTCCTTTTAATGACGTAATAAAGACCCAATGGACTCTTTATTTTTCGAAGCGCTCAAATTTCTGAGAATTTCATTAAGTCTTTTTGTGACATATGCCCAGACATTAAAGAGACTTAATGGTTCATTTAACAGAAGAAGGGTCCTCTTTTTCTCCCCTAGTGACAAAGCATTCGAATTTTTTTTTTGTCAGGAAATGTTATTGTAGACGGTGAAGAGACAGGGTTGCAAAATTATGAGATTTTTTTTTTCAGAATTTTTCATGTATTATTTGTAATTGCGAGTGTCTGACTTTGATTATGACAGTTATACTTGACATTTGTCTAAAATCAATGAAAGATTTATTTTCTGTTTGGATTCTTTTGGTTAAAATGATTGTAGAGACAGTTTTCAAACGTGATCCTTGATACTTTTCTTCACTATTTTATTTATATATTTATCTATCTGTTTATTAATTGATTACTTCATAAGTTGTTTCTATTCTAATAACTGATCTCTTCTTTCTGTATTTCCTATTATCTTGTGTAGCTTCTTTCAAACGAACGTCATATTCTTTGGAAGCTTGAATTTCAAGCCAATGGCCCCTGTGGGGTTGTCCCAATAGATTTTTATATGCTGAATAATAATAATAATAATAATAATAATAATAATAATAATAATAATAATAATAATAATAATAATAATAATAATAATATATTCTGCTTGTCTGCAGGAAGGTTGGTATGATAAATTTCCAAAGAGCATGGAAATATATTCTGCTTTCCATGTCCTTTGGAAGTTTATCATACCATCTTCCACTCCTGCAGACGAGAAGAATATATAATAAGAAGAATAGCGAAGACTCTCCAAGCATTTAGCTGATGAAACAACAATTGTTTTAACAGCACTGCCCTTAAAGAGGGATTTCTTCCAAATAATAATAATAATAATAATAATATAATAATAACAACAACTCTGTGTCAGTCTATTGTTGTTCATGCGTAGTTCTGCCTATCCTAAAATCTTAAAGTTATTGCATTCAGATATTCATTATACGTGTAACAGCATTGTTTCATTAAGCGAATCAACTACAAAAAAACGTAACTTAAAAAAAAACTGGGCGATGCAAATCAGGAAACGACTTCCACAAACGAGACAGTTCGCCTGGTTAAGTTGTCAAACAAAATACGATGCGGTAGTTATCCCTTTCTGAAAACAACGCGGGTCATATCGTTCCCCTTGCGGTAGCTTAGCAGAAGCTCAGTTTGTTTACGAAGGTCGTGAAAAGTGCTTCCGTCGAATTTGTGATAAGTTTAGTGATCCAAGTTACTCATTCATTATAGTAAACAAAACTTGACTAGAATCAACCGTCTCTTTTGATTTACAATTCTCCGTGAATGGGTTACTAAGATACTAATGTATGAGAAAGCGGCTTGTCTCTTATTTTAAGATTAATTATTACATTAATTCGATGTTTGGTGATATTTAACTGGATATACACGTGTTTCATATAAGCGTAAAAATCGGCGTCTGAGTTTTTATTTTTAATTTTACGTAATATTTAGCTTTAGTAAGTTGTAACGTATCATGATTAGAAAGATAGAAAAGAATATTTTGCTAAAATAACTGAGTATAGTTACTATAAGAATTGCTCGTAACTTCCAAGTTAATGGCGTTGTGTTAGCATTAAGGATGATCCACACTGGGTGAAATAGAATGCCAAATGAAACGAAAGTAATGAATAACAGAGGACATACATTTCAGAATTTAAACATTAAAGTTACGAAGTGTTTTAAATGTTAGGTGTTCACAAGTGCTTAAACGTGTATTACCAGACTACAATGAATGGTATCGGAATGGAATGGAATATAGAATTAGGCCAGAGGCCAAGCACTGGGACCTATGAGGGCATTCAGAGCTGGAAAGGAAATTGAGAGTAGGTAGGTTTGAAAGGTGGAAGGAGGAGAACCTCGCAGTTGCACTATGAAATAATTGTTAGGAAAGGGTGGACAGCAAGATGGAAGAAGGAGAATGTGAATGGAGGTACAGTAAAAGGAATGAAAGGGGTTGCAGCTAGGGGCCGATGGGATGCTGCAAAGAAACCTTTAGTAATGCCTACAGTACACCCCGTGAGGTGCACTGACGGCACTATGGCCCTACGGGGATAGTGAATATCATCATGTGCATCTATATTTCTATGGAATATGAATTGACAAATAAAATAAATGCGATCCTGAGAAGAACTGTATTGAAAAGGGAACTATATTGACAAATATTTTTAATGTGGTAAAAAAAAGTGCTTTTTAATGGAAAATTTAATGATAAATGGTTTGAACTTGATCAAAGCTGGGAGTGTCTATCGGTGCTGGAACATAATGACAAACTATTAGGATTATATTCTAGGCAAGAAGTTGCAGTATGCTGCATAAAATAAAAAAAAATTCAAATTACAATATCAAAATTTCACTTGAAGTTCTGGTTACGACAGTTGTACCGTAGCTAATGAGTAATGACAAAGTTAAAAACTTTAAAAACTTATATTATAATAACGAAACTATGGTTAAAATTACAATAATGAGTGCGCATACGGGTTCAAGTGCGATAGAAATATGAAAAAAATTATTAGATTATAAAGAGAAGCTGCTCAAGAGGCGAACAAGATTAATAATTTGCTTAATTGCCTTCGTAGTGAGAATTGTGCACGTCGTAGAAAATTATTTTATATGAGTGCAATTAAAGTTAAAAAGTGAATATGAATATTGGCACATAACATCTTAAATGGTCTACGTAAAAGTAAACAAGAGTTTTTAAATAATGATAAAAACTGTTAATATAATGAAATTAGGATATGGACTACAGGAGTACTAATAGTAAATTTGTAGTATATATATATATATATATATATATATATATATATATATATATATTATATATATATGTATATATATATATATATATATGTATATTATATATATATATATATATATATATATATTATATATTATATATATATATATATATTTATATATATATATATATATTTATATATATATATATATATATATATATATATATATATATATATATATATAAATTCTGAATATAGATAGAAAAACGATTGGAGAACATGAAGGTGGATAGACGAGATATAACCCTCCGTCACTTGAAAGCCATGAAAATACTGAATTATGCATTAATTCTTAAATACGGGCTCTTGGCGAAAACATGGAAATTTTGGTAAAATACCCAGTGCCATGAATGCGACCAACTAAAGTAATTTGCAACAAACCCCACGCTGCCATTCAAAACACCAATAATACGTAGCCATGGGAATATATAAACTTGGGTGTAACATACAGCAACAGAAATTGCACATAAACTACAGAGGGCTGAACGACAGTCAAACTAATTCAGCCTTGAAGGTAAGAGCATGCATGATTGTTTTCTGGTTGGTGAAAAACGAGTGTAGGATTTTTAGCTAATATCGTAATGTGTGAATCTTTTGATTATCGCGGCTAGATTAGACCTTATTAAAATAATTGTGAGCGAATTTAAATAAACCTGCGTGTACATTATACATATTTAGCATAGTACGAAGGTTAAGATTAAGATGGTTAAGAAGTGGCCTTCAGATTAGATTCCTGTTGCAGGTCTGAGATATTGTTCCGTTGAATAATCTTTGATTTTTTTATTTGCCTTGCGATGTGAGTAACTGATTTACTTCACCATTTATTACATTCAGTGCTTCCTTTTATTTCAACGGAATTGCATTCTTGTGGAAAGAAAATAACGGATCGTGTCAAGATTAGCGAACACACTCGCAGCAGGGTTCGCTATTCTTTACAAGATTATTATTGAGTTCACGTAAAATAAATCCAGTCCTTCGGGCCAGCCCTAGGAGAGCTGTTAATCAGCTGAGTGGTCTGGTTAAACGAAGATATACTTAACTTTTTCGTTATTCTTTACATGGGAATAATCGGGTTCGCTGTTCTAGACATGAACACTTCGGTACCAGACATTTGATCCCAGGGCCAGTACTGAACAAGGAAATACATTTGCTAAACACGGCAAAACAGTGGAGATGAATCACTGTTTCGCCGTGTTTAGTACTAGCCCTCTTGTGGAATTGGAATCGTGCCGGAAAGGGTTGGCCATTCTTTACATGGGAATCATTGGGTTCGCTGTTCTTGACGTGGAGATGTTGGGTTTGCAAATTTTCGCATGATCCAAAATGACATGAACTAAGCAACTCGTTATGACCTTTAAGTTTCTCTTCCCGCACCACCTACTGATTCCTCTTAAATATAATCCTTCCGGCCAGCCCTAGGAGAGCTCTTAATCAGCTCAGCGGTGTGGTTGAACAAAGATATACTTAACTTGTTTGACGTCAAATTATTTGCCTTTTCTCGTTGACTGCGCCTAAGTCCCTCCTCATATTCAGATTAAGCAATCGTACCGAAGCATTTATCGTATAATTTCTGTTTCAATAGCACCTTTTGATGATGCGGTAATCTACCTTTAGACGACAAGAGCAACATCGTTCAAGTGTCTTTTCGTTCTGTAAATATCCTCATTGGACGGGTGGGTACCGTTCTCAGCTAGCACTCTGCTGGCCCCGCGTTCGATTCTCCGACCGGCCAATGAAGAATAAGAGGAACTTATTTCTGGTGATAGAAATTCATTTCACGCTATAATGCGGTCCGGATTCCATAATAAGCTGTAGGTCCCGTTGCTAGGTAACCAATTGGTTCTTAGCCACGCAAAATAAGACTAATCCTTCAGGCCAACCCTAGGAGAGCTGTTAATCAGCTCAGTGGTCTGGTTAAACTAAGGTATACTTTATGTGATTTCCTTCTGACCAAATGGATGCTTTTGTATATATTTAAATTTTCGGTGATCTTTGGGGAAATTTCCGTTCTCTAATTTATGCTATTATTGTTTTCATTCACTCACGCGATATTTGTACAAGTAGGCCAGGCTCTCCAGAACAGATAAAACAACGGTACCCTTCCTTATTCATGTTTTAAATGCTGAACTGTGGGTGAACTGTTATGCAGAACACTCCCTCATACACCAACACAGAAGTCTTGTTCATCAGCAACACGTCTGTAGGAATAACTAAACAAAAAATGCGCCGAAGTTTTTTCGGCGCAATCGAGTTGTCTGTACAGCGTATAATCAAGGCCACCGAAAATAGAGCTATCTATTCGGTGGTCTCGGTCGCTAATGAGCCACGGTCCATGAATCTTTAACCACGGCCCGGTGATGGCTCATCCTACATCGTTGCCCGGAGCACCATTATGGCTAACTTTAACCTTAAATAAAATAAAAACTACTGATCCTAGAGGGCTACAGTTTTGTATGTGTGATGACTGTAGGGTTGATGATCAACATACCAATTTGCAGCCCCCTAGCCTCGGTCGTTTTTAAGATCTGAGGGCGGACAGAAAAAGTGCTGACGGACAGACAGAGCCGGCACAATAGTTTTCTTTTACAGAAAACTAAAAGTGTTCACAGCGTCTCCTCGGCCCCTAGCTGTAGCCCGTGTTTAGTCTTTTACGTCTTTTACTTCACCCCTCATTCCCTCATCCTTTTAACAGTCCGGCTGTTTAGCCTCTCTGGACTGCTACTTCCTTGTGCATCTTTAGATCCTTGTACTCCATAATGATTTTTTGGGTCTGTTTATTTTGCTGTCCATCTCCTCCAACGCCCTCTTTACACTGTCTTAAGCGCTGTGTGTCCGGAAGTGTCCCAGTGCTTGGCTGTCAGCCCTAAATCTCACGGAGTCGGTCAATCAGTCGATCAGTAGCACGTCCAGTCTGTGTATCCAGTGCTTGGCTCCTCCGAACTCTCTCTTTAACTGTCAAGCGCTGTGTCCAGTGTCCCAGCTGGCAGCCCTAAATCTCACGGAGTCAGTCAATCAGTAGCACGTCCAGTCTGTGTATCCTGCTGTCCAACTCCTCGAACTCCCTCTTTACACTGTCTTAAGCGCTGAATGTCCGGAAGTGTCCCAGTGCTTAGCTGGAAACCCTAAATCTCAAGAAGTCACTCAATCAATCAATCAGTAGCACGTTGGACACCCATTCGCAAATATACTACCCCTCCTCTCTCTCTCTCTCTCTCTCTCTCTCTCTCTCTCTCTCTCTTCTCTGGCTTCTTGGATGATTATGCCTCCTGCCCGATACTAAATGTACACCATTTATTTAGCCCTTTCTAAGTCGCTTCCTCACCCCCTCCTACCGAAATGTATATTTTAATCGTCTTATATCACCCCCTCTCCCATTCTTTCCACATGACCAAACCATACGAGAAGACTGAATTATCCTTTCACTTGAGGTACATTTTGTTTACTACTTATTCTGAATATGAAGCGACTGCTTTGTGGAAGTTTCATAAATGGTAGTTTCATCCTTGATTTAATAACGTAAAGGTTATTTGCAGCAGTGTTGTGTGTGTGTGTATATATATGTTTGCTTGCGCCCGACAATAACCCATTATCGATTTTATCTTGGGTTGTGTGTGTGTGGAAATTTGCGTGCATTCAACAATGACCAATCATCGATCCCATCTCGGTGTGTGTATGTGTGTGAAATTTTGAGTGCATTCAACAGTGACCGTTCATCGATTCCATCTTGGGTTGTGTGTGTGTGTGTGTGCAAATTTGCGTGCAGTCAATAATGACCCATCATCGATTTCATTTTAGGGTGTGTTTGTGTGCGTTTATGTGTACAAATTTGAGTGCATTCAATTAGGCCCCATCATCGATTTCATCTTGGGTTCTGTGTGCGTACATGTGCAAATTTACGTGCAGTCAACAATGACCCATCGCCGACTTCATCTTACGGTGTGTGTGTGTGTGCGTAAAGATTTGGGTGCACTCAACAATGACCCATCATTGATTTCACCTTGGGTTGTGTGCGCGTGCATGTGCGAATTTGCGTGCACTCAACAATGACCAATCATCGATTCTAACTTGGGGTTTGTGTGTGTATGTGTAAAAATGTGTGTGTACACAACAATGAACCATCATCGATTTCATCACCATATACGTAAGATACAAACGAAAGCGGGGTAGTTCTCTCTCTCTCTCTCTCTCTCTCTCTCTCTCTCTCTCTCTCTCTCTCTCTCATCGCACATTTGCCTCTACTTCCATATCTCGCGGTTCGTCTAATGCGAAGCGTAAATTCCATTCCCTCGCATAATTTCGCTCCTTAATTATTTTCCTCGGCCTAATATTGTTTACCCTTGGAATATACTGCCAATATACATCTTTTCCCCTTTTCCCAATATAAGTTATTAAGCTCATATTCTGTTTTGACTCTGGCGTACGTCTGTGTGGTCGGATCCGCCGTTGCTGTCTTGTTTGTTGTTTTTCTTTGTGATGTTTTCTCTGCGTAGATTGTTATCGGTTATGTGGAGTTATGTAGAATTTGTTGCTGGGGTCGAGAAATATTTCTTAATGCTTGGCTGAAGCTTCAGATATAAATTAACTCTTGCGTCCTTTACGTTGGTTTGTCTTTCTGTTTGTCCTAATATACTGTATATATATATATATATATATATATATATATATATATATATATATATATATATATATATATATATATATATATATGAATATACTACAGTGTAATATGAAAAATATAAAACATATTTAAACGTTGAAACCATATATTTCGGGCACTTGTTTCTGTGCCCCTGTTCACTGGTAGAATATGGACAGGGGGAAGTTACAATGGTATATATACAAAAACATGAACAGGGCCTATTTAAAAGGTGGCGTTTCTTAAGAAGGAGGAGATTGACCAAATTCCCCTAGTGGGGCCTCATTAGCTCCCGTTTGGCGATGGATCTGTGCCTCTCTTCAGTGGTAGAATATGGACAGCGTGAAATGTCCTCCTGACAGGTTCATATTGTTGGTTTGATTGATGATAGCAGATATAGGTTTCTTTTGTACGGACAGCTACTCTTGAAAACCAACTCCCCCTCCAGTTAATGACATGCCCTGTATTTCTAATATGTGAAAATTCCTGAACTCTCCGAAGCGTAACCAAGTTAAGGAGGAGTCTAACCACACGGTATCTTTAAACCCGGCTTCTTCCTTTTGTTATTTGGTATTTTGAGCGAACTCCCGATGGATTTGGGATAATGGAAAATGAAACGATTATTCTGAGAGCTCAGTCTTTGGATGTTTTCCGTATGGAAGCATCTTCTTCTGTGTATATTTTATTTGCTTTATTAATAGCGGTCTGATAATGTGTGGTGGATAGAGCAGTTCGATGTGATCGTAAATTCCTTGATCCAGGATTATCCATCTCCTGAGGAATGTCCTACCATGACGAGAAGTTAAGAAATGAATTGTTGGTTTGATACTGTAAATGCATACCTGTTCTGTTTTCTTATGATAGTACATCTAGAACAGATTCCAGCGTCCTTTCCCATTCTGTTTTTTTTTATGGTCGGAACTAGCGAATTTACTATTAAAAAATTCATTAAAGTCCCCCCATTGTCCCAGCAATGATCATGTCCAGATCATTTATGGGGTTTGATAGATGACAAAAGTTCTGTTTCGAAATATTCCAACAAGTTTGCTAGAAGGTGATAGGGACTTCCATGCTCAGCCAAATTTTTGTTGTAAAAATTACCATTGAAAGAAAACACGTTGTTAGTTACACAGAGGTTTAAGTTTTAAAGAGCCAAGAGGAAAATGGTCTTCATATGGTTGTAACCTCTCTAAAAAAAACAACACGTCGGCAATCGGGACTTTAGTAAATGAATCGACGTCTAGACTGAGCAGTTTGATGTTGTTTGAGGATGTTTAAACTTTATTTTTGAAATGATGTTTGATGGGAGGATGAGAAGGTTCCTAGAAAGGGTGATAACCTGCGAGCCATTTTTATTCAATGTAGATATTTGCGTGAGAATCCCATCTTTATGTGTTTTCTGGGAGGCCCGTAAAAAAATAATCTAGTAATTCTATGTCTTTTATTGCCCCCTATGGTTCTAACTGATTTGTTAAACTGAGCAGCAATATTTGTTTGGGATTATCGTTTTGATCGTTTAGTTCTTGAACTTATTGATGATGAGACATTTTGGTCTTTGTCAGATTTTGTGATGATGAACCTTTTCTTAAGCTAACTAATGCATTTTTGGAATCTTTAGGGAGCGATTTTTGTTGTTATTTTGCTCCAAGACATTTAGCAAAATGCCTCTCATGCTTTCTTGTCTAGTTGTTTTTTGCAAAAATGTTTATCAAAAGCAACTATTCACGTCAGGGGCCAAGTGCCTGAAATATGGTTTGGTTTTGTATTTCATATATATATATATATATATATATATATGTTTAATCCACTGAAAATGAGGGATAGCATCGTCACAAATGAGACACAGATGAAAAAAGGTTACAAAGTAAACATGTTGAATTATATATATATATATATATATATATATATATATATATATATATATATATATATATATATATATATATATATATATATATATATATATATATATTATATATATACATCACAAATCAGCAAAGATTTCATCGAAACATAAATAAACCGCCTAACGAGAACATGAAAGAGACATCAATACGTTGCATCGCCGTGACATCCGAGATAATGGATCAAAGGATGTCATTGCAGATATTTCGAGCCGAGACATGATCGAATCTCGTTCGGAACGGCGACGAGGCGCTTTGTTGTATCACGTGGGGTGTCTGGAAATCCGTCGGTCGTTCGCTTATGACGTGTATTGAAAATAATTCCTTCGCACAGTGTTATTGCGCAATCAGACACTTTATTAGGTATAAGGGGAGTTATTGTTGTATAGCATGAAGTTCTCCATTTGTATTTGGAATGCTAATTAAATTTTATTAATTGCATATAAACATATTCCTGTATTATCAAGTTTTTTTTCTTTTTTATTTTACCATGCTAACTGCAAATGTTATCTATAGTATTTTTTCGTAATTCTTTGTTTTAGGGAAATAGCTTAACGTTGAATATTTATATTTATATTCATCAAAACTGCATACGTAATCCACCTATGTCAATAATAATTGCGTATATTTTATATGTAGTTTTTTTATATATAGTTAACAAATCTACATTACTAATTATCACATCAATTGTTTTGGAAACAAATTTTTTACCAATTATTGGTTATTAATAATAAAAAAATAAAATTTCAATCCATATAGATTACTTTATTACTACGAATGAACAAGTTCATCTATCACTAAGTACATGTTGTTAACATTTCATTCATAAAACATAGGAATTGTACAATACTGTATAATTTTATTATTATTTTTTTAGGCCTACATTAATTTCATTATGCATGTTACAACTTTAATATGATAATGATACTTGTTTCATTTTCTTTTCACTTATCGATATGTATTTAGGGAAACGCCTAAATTCTAAAAAAAAAAAAAAAAAAATTCACAGGTTTTCTGTAAATACAAAAATAACCTAAATTCTAAAAAAAAAAAAAATTATATAACAGGTTTTCTGTAAATACAAAAATAACCGTGAACTATTTTTTCATGTACGTCATATATGTTACAACTTTAACATAACAGTAATACTTGTGAGTGTAATTAACCCCTTTACTTATCCATATGCCATGAGATAAACGCCTCTATACTAACTATATTCTACAAAGATATTTCACCAAAACAGAAAATGCTTGAAATGAGCCGAGTCATTTGCATTTCCCTGTTTACGTAATCCGCTGAAAATCAGGTAATTAGGTCCACTAATCACCCGTAAAGGGGGAATAAGGTCGTATCCCACAAGCGTCATACGCTCCCGATAAAGGGGCGGCGTTTCTATTATCCGAAACAAAAGAGGAAAAACATTTGTTTTTCTTTCCTTTGTGTCTCGTTATGCGTTTCCATTCATTAAGAGTTAATTCATGGTAATTCCACTCCATTTACGTTTGCAGATTTGCAATTTTTTTTGTTTTTGTTTTCGTGATTTGCACTGTGTATCGACGCCCACATTTTTTTTTTTTTATTTGTTGGTCTTTCTCTTCTGAACAGGTTTTGATTCACAACGCAGCTGCGAGGTTTCAGCGCTGAATGACCTCATAGGGCCCAGTGCTTGGCCTTTGACCTCAGTTCTAAATTCAATTCAGTTTCTCTTCTGAAACTTTGGTAAAATTGTCTCCGTGGATATAATCTTAACTGGGATATGTGTAGGAATTATAATAGTGCCTACTGAATTTACCAATGCATATTGAATTTTAATAGAGTTCACTATAGTTCTCACTAACTATAGCGAGAACTCTACTAAACTTCAATAGGCATTATTAATTTCAGTAGCCACTGTTATAATTCCTCCACATATCTCAATTAAGATTGCATACACGGAGTCTATTTTACCATTTTCGGAAGAGGAAGACCAACAAATAATAAAAAAAAATGTTGGTTTCGATACGCAGTACAAGTCGCGAAAACAGAAAAGTGCAAATCTCCAACGTATATAGAGTGGAATTAGCATGAATTAACTCTTGATGTCATAATCATGATGATTGCTACCGTTGTTCAGTCACTCGTTATTATCTTTATTCTGTTTTTTGCAATTTTGTTATGTGAGAGGGTAATCAGTTATTTAGAAGCCTGCTTTAGGGACTATAATAACAATGGTAATGATAATAATAGTAATATCACTAATATCATCACCATTTATTACTGCTGGTTTTTTTTAAATTACTAAAATTGATTAGTTGTATGACATAGTAAAGTATTTTTCATTTAACATAATGACGAAGCGAAAAAAATTCCACCGTTCATTTTAGTCTAAATCTTCACTGGAAAAGAAATATATTTAATAAAAAAAAAAACTTAAATTAACCATTTTCAGTCTAAGCTCGGCACCAAATCATCTTGCACAGATGATGATGAGGCTGGAATGAAGACTTTCACTCAGTTCTAATTCGGTATAATTTCAGGTACTCTCAGTCATGTACTCTGAATCGCTAACAACCTCGTTAGAATGATTATGGGAATTTAATCTCGCTCCAGGCATTGTTATGGGGGAGTTTGTGGTAATTCCCGTGCCATTAATTCCTGTCGGAAACTCCTTTGTAGGTAATTCGGTTGATTTACGCAATGGAAGTAAGTAATGGAATGGAAATGAAATAATGTTATTATGAGTTTCCTATCGTGTTCAGTTTCCCGTCGGCTGTCTTTCATCTGAATGAGAATCTTAGGAAAAGACTGTTCATAAATTTAATTTTCTATTTTCTGTGGCGTCAAGTATTCCGATTAAAAATATCCTGTTGCAAAAAAGTGAAAAAATCTGATAAATATCTAAACAGTGCATATTATTATTATTATTATTATTATTATTATTATTATTATTATTATTATTATTATTATTATTATTCAGAAAATTAACCCTATTCATATGGAACAAGCCCACAGGGGCCATTGACTTGAAATTCAAGCTTCCAAGGAATATGGTGTTCATTAGAATGAAGTAACAGAAGGTCACGAGAAATACAGAAAGAAGAGATCACTTACTAAAAAAAGAAACAACAAATAAAAATCAATAAATAGGAAAAAAATTAAGTTAGTAAAATAAAAGGGGAATTGTATTAGGGTAGCAATGCGTTGCATCTTCGCTTGAGATTCTGAAGTCCCAAATGCACGACATCCTCAGTAGGGAGACCGTTTCCACAGACCAGCGGTGGTGTGAGGAACGAAGGATCCCTGGAACTGAGAAGTACGACTTAAAGAAGTACGACTTAACAAAGTACTGTAAACTTTATAATGATGTACAATTCAAAACTGTTAAAATCGTACCGAGTGCAAATATCTGCATGGTCCATTACTGCAGAGTCACTGATAACGAAAGGCTTGTGGCTGCTGTAGAGAGGCCATCTTATACGCTTATCGCGAGGGAATTTCCCCCAAATTCGCATATTTACAAACGCCCTGTTTCTTATCTGTACAGTAGCACCGTACCAAATAACAGTACATCTCGGCTAAATGTATGAGAAAAACAACCGAACTGGCTTTTGGGGTAAGATTGTAGCTGATTATTTTATTCTTTATGTGTCTGCTCTGAAATGGTTGAGAAAATAAAGTCCTCATGTTGGTTGGCTACTGTTTTTTGTTTTGCTTTTGTCTGTCTTAGTGGGGCTTTTGTTTTTGTTTTTTGTTTTTGTTGGGTGCCTTTGTGAGTTGTTTTCATTCGCAGCCTCAATTACAGGACACCCGAAGAAAACAATGGGAAACAGAAGCGAATAATTAAATATTTGTAAACAAAAGTATCAAACTTAACTTGATGCTTTGCCTTCTTGTTTCTTTTCGCAAAAAACGAAATTTTTTGTTCTTGTTGGTTGATCCATAAGTATGGAAAAAACTGTTTGCGTAAGTTACAAATGTGCAAATACAATTATTTTTCTTTGTTTTTATTGCTATATATCTTTAGGTTTATTGAACCACCACTGTTACGTCGTCGAGTTTTTGGCCAAGAAAATGAGTGTCACATCAAGGTTTTAACATTAATAGAGCTTTTGTGAATTTATAACTGCAAAAAGCCATTCTAGATGGAGCTTTTCTGAATTCATAACTATGCAAAATAAGCCATTCTGTGATAAAGCTTTTCTGAATTCATAACTATGCAAAATAAGCCATTCTCTCAATCAGTTATTCTGTAATAAAAAAAAAATGAATTACTGTACTTACTAATCACTGGCAGATCAGTCAAAATCTTGGCCAGTTAATTATTCAGTCATTCTGTTAGTCAACATGATTCTAAATAAGCAATTTAGTTAAGTGGCTGAGAGATCGCCAATCATGAGCGAATGACTGACAAGTTTGCCGCACAGCGCGTTATCGAATTGATTATTATTTTCCTGTAGAACTGATCATTTACAAAATTAATTACTAGGATGATCAGACTAGTATCATCTATTTAGGCCTAGTCACAATAGGCCGTTCAATCAATCAAGTGGTCAGTGACCGACTGACAGTCAATTAATACGTGTCTTGTGCAATAGCTCATTGTGACTCAATTTGTTTGTTAACCAGTCGGTTGCTGAGGCATAAAACATGCCAGACAGACGCTTAGAAAGGATTATAGTTGATGAGTTAGTCTGTCAGTAAGACGTAAAGTTCGTCAGCCAATCAACCAGAAAGACATAATATCCGTCAGACATTTATGTTCATCATGACTCAATTTGTGTCATCCGGTCAGTTGCTAAGACATAAAACTTGCCAGTCAGACAGAAAGAAATATAGTTGATGAATTAGTCAGTTTGCAAGACGTAAAGTTCGTCAGCCAATCAATCAGAAAGACATAATATCCGTCAGACATTTATGTTCATCATGACTCAATTTGTGTGTCATCCGGTTAGTTGCTGAGACATAAAACTTGCCAGTCAGACAGAAAGAAATATAGTTGATGAATTAGTCAGTTTGCAAGACGTAAAGTTCGTCAGCCAATCAGTCAGAAAGACATGTCCGTCAGACATTTATGTTCATCATGACTCAATATGTGTGTCATCCAGTCAGTTGCTAAGGCATAAAACTTGCCAGTCAGACAGAAAGAAATATAGAGTTTGAGTTAGTCAGTCAGTAAGACGAAAAGTTTGTCAGCCAGGCAGATAGAAGGAAAATCGGTTGCCAAGGCATGGAACTTGCCAGTCAAGTCATAGAAGTCAGTTTTGACCAGTCAGCCAGTCAGAAAAGAAATGGGCATAGTTAGCCATCAGAAAGAAATTTAGTTAATCAGTCAGTCGTTTGCAAGACGCAAAGTTCGTCAGCCAGTCAGTTAGAAAGACAAACTCAGTTGCTAAGGCATAGAACTTGCCAGTCAGCCAGTCAGATAGAAATTTAGCTAATCAGTCAGTCAGTTTGCAAGACGTAAAGTTCGTCAGCCAGTCAGTTAGAAAGACGAAATCAGTTGCTAGGGCATAGAACTTACCAGACAGCCAGTCAGAAAGAAATTTAGTTAATGAGTCAGTCCTCAAGTCGTGAAGTTTCTCAGCCAGTCAGTTAGAAAGACAGACAAAAATCCGTCAGCCAGTTAATCCATTTATCAAAGCATTTCGAAAGTATTTGCTCAGCTAATCAAGTGCTAATTAAATGAGCAACTCATTAAGAGGAGAAATTAACCTGTTTGATATTGTCTACTTTCTTAGTCCCTCCCTGCCCATTACTCTAATGGATTCATCTCCCGCTCGGTTTTTTTCTCCGGCTAAATCGATCGACGTTTAATTAAGTGAAGTGTTTGCATCAATCTCTCGAGTCTAATGTCTTCAATAATCAATCAACATAATAGCAGTTTTACAAAAATAATTTTCTCTTTTATTAAGAGATTCAGATTTGGGTAATGGCTCGCAGTTAAGATGAGCCTGAAGGAGCTACCTATTTTATTTAATTGATAAGAATAAATACCTTGGTTATTATCAACGTTTACTTCGATAATACCTTTTATATTGTGCAAATCGTATCAATCTGTTTCACTGTATTTTAAGTTGATGCGAATTTTAGATGTTAATCTTTAAAAATATTCTTTGCATGAAATATTCTTATATCAGAAGCATTGTCATTTAAAGTAAGTCATACGCCTTTGAGTTGTAACATTGCATTTCCTTCCTTATTGAAGATTAAAATTCTCATTTGTTCACAGCCACCCACTTGGAAGTTTCTCGATGACGTCATCAAGTTTCTCGATGACGTCATCATCACTCAAGCTCCGCGAAGCCTGGGCGTCGAAAATGATTTCGTTTTATCTCTCCCGGTCGTATATTTTAAGTTTGTTTTTATGCAAATGAGAGATTAAATGTTAGAGCGGTAATTCGAAGAGCCGGAGTAATTAACTCTGTTTAATGACAAGGGGTTATAGAGAGAGAGAGAGAGAGAGAGAGAGAGGGAGGTTTAGGTGGGAGGGAATGGGATTTGGGGAGTGGTGCAGGACCTCTTTTTAAAATGCTTTTAAATCTCCTGCTAATCCAATCACAGGTTTACAGCTCGGAGGCCATTACGGAAGATGATTCTCTGCGTAGGTCCGATTTAACTTTGCATGAACGGCCGTGCGTGAAGTCGGTTTCATCACACTTGCATTTTACCTGCTGGGTAATCGGATGCGCTCGTGATTACAGTGACCGACTTTAATGAATACATACGAATTTATATATACGTATATATATATATATATATATATGTATATGTATTTATTTATGTATGTATATATATATATATATATATATATATATATATATATATATATATATATATATATATATATATATATATATATATATAATTAGTCACATCGGCATGGGATGCCAATGGTGAAAAAAATGGAATGAATGTGGCCTGACCAGTTTCAACTTTATTTGCAAGCCATTAACGAAGGACTGATGTAGTGGTAGAATTCACAATATATATATATTCTAAAGTGATAGTGTGGACAAACATATAAAACCGTTGGAGAATACGAATCCACACCTGACAGGTGTCAAAGGGGCAGTATACATTACTCGTCCTCTGTGTATTTGGAACAGGAAGTATCACAGAGCATGAAATTACAAACCATGTGTCAACAACCGTTCGCTATTTGCGCGCCCTATAGTGCAGAAGGAGTCCATTCGTTCGTAATTGCAGTTGGCCTATTAGGAAGGGGTCAATCCTGTATTTAAACGGAATGTCTTGTACTAAGAGTTCCCCAACCATCTGTCTGTTGTATTTTCTATAGATATTACCTCTTCTTTGATGCAACTGTTCCATAAGAATGGAAATAAAAATTAAGCAGCTAATAAAATGAATTGCCTGCATAGAATTTCTGAACTGAGAATATTGACTGGATGACGAATAGAACAGGGAGCGTGGAAACGCTTGCGAGACGAAGACGAGTGTCGAATTGATTGTTTTGGGCTTAACGTACTGTTGATGACGATACAAAGTTGTTTGAAACCGCAGATACTCGAGAGGTTTTTTGATTATGGAGGTCATTCATAAAATGATAAATTGAAGGATTGCAAAAATGATTTTTTTTTTAGGGCCACCACTTTTTTTTGGGGAGGGGGGGGGGGGATAATGCTTGTTAAGGGAGGGGTCACTGGGAGAGCCTACGGTGCTTTTGGATTCAGTAACGTAATTAAGAGGAATAAAAGAGGATGATATGATAATGACATGGAACGCTTAGAGATGGAAATGAGTTCAATGTTTAGATTGCATGGTTTTCTTCATATCAGTAAAATGTGTTTAAATTTGAAGCTGAGTCAGCATTGTGTTGTTACGGTTTATGATGTAATATTAGATCGCCAAAATTACTATATAGAGATAAACATGTAGTTAAAAGATGAATTATCTTAAATATATCCGTAAGGATTCAAATAATCATTTTGGAGTGCATGTGTTTCTGAAGATAAACCTCAATATAACACGCTATGTAAGAGTTGTATCAGAACTCAAAGTAAAACGAACAAAATTGCGATAACTTTCCCAATGGTCCTTGCAACCATCCACACAAACCATAGCTTAGACACCCACATTTTTCGCTTTCAATATCCGAGAAAATCTTTGGGAGGAAAACGATAGGGAAACCAGTAAATGAATTTCGATCTTCAATGAAAGGTAAAAAAAAAAAAAAAACACAAGAAAAAATATCCGGCATATATCTTGTTCGCTGTCGTTCGTCAAGGAAAAAAATATTGTGGGTCTCTTGTTCGTAGTGACATCTAGCGAGAACAGTGTGTCCGACATGAATTTCTTTTTTCCACCCTCCAGCATCTGACAAATCTGTCGCGAGATGACACGCAGCCCAGCATCCACTCTCCAGATTGTGATGCCAAACTGTCACTCAAGGATTTTTTTTTTTTTTTTTTGGGCTTTTCATCTAAGCACGCCCACAACAAGTGTACATGCTTACTTTTATTTTTATTGCTGATACTTTTTATTTATTTATTTATTTATTTTGCTGATGATGTTGCGTCGTTACTGAACATCCACAGGTGTTTAGGTTTCTCATTTTTGGTATTATTGTTTTGGTGCTTTATATCCACAAGTATTTAGATATATTTTGTTTAGTTTTTGCTCGTCAATTGTCATATTGTATTCTAATTGTCGCATTGTATTCTTGAATCGACAGGAAGGAAGTCATAAATTTTTCATTTTTTTTTTTGTTTGTTTTTAAACGCTTGTCATAGTATTGTTTTACACCCATAACCAGTGTGTAGGTTATTCCTTTCCTATTTTCTGTCGCAGTCCTTTTGTCTTTGTTTCATTACACCAAAAATGTTTTCCTTTTAGAAATAAAAGTATGTAAATCTATATAAAATTGATACTTTTGCATCTACGCTTAACCTTAACATACGACAATCATTACACCAACAATGTTTTTCTTTTAGAAATAAATGTATGCAAATCTATACAAGATTGATATTTCTGCATCTGCACTTAACCTTTACAAAATCAGATAACATGTTCTGTCATTCTTATTTCATTTTTTAAAGCCCTCTCTCCTAGCACACGTTTTATAAACAAGAATGCATCTTTATACAAATCCAAAAAATATGCATACTACCGGAATACCCCCTCCCCCTCCCCCTCCCAGTTTTCCTGTGGTGCAATAACATGCAGATTGCTAAAAACGAAAATTTTTGCTCTCTTCGCGGAAGGAGTAATTAAAACACAGAGAACACGGGATGATTACGCAGAGGCAAAGATTATTATAAAAAGTTCGGAGATAAGTATTTTTGTTGTAGAGAAATATCTCCGTGTCTCTTAGTGGAAGGGATGGATGGGATAGTATAGAGTTTAGGCCAAGCACTGGGACCTATGAGGTCATTCAGCGCGTGAAAGGAAAATGACGGTAGGTAGGTAGGTTTGAAAGGTGTAACGGAGAGGAAAACCTCGCAGTTGCATTAAGAAATAATTGTTAGGAGAGGGTGGATAGCAAGAAGGAAGAAAGATAATATGAATGGAGGTACAGTAAAAGGAATGAATGGGGTTGCAGACAGGGGCGAAAGGGACACTTCAAAGAACCTTTAGTAATGCCTACAGTGCATCCCGTGAGGTGCACTGACGGCACTACCCCGGCCCTCCGCCTTGCGGGGTGTCTTTAGTCCTCCCTGCACGAACGGGGCTTGATTATTCTGAAAATATCATATATATCCTATCTGATAGTGCTTTTTCTATCAATAAAATTTATCAGAGCATTTGGATATAT
>NC_089763.1:22405994-22408494 GCF_040412425.1 Macrobrachium rosenbergii | reverse complement strand
CTTCAACATGTGGAATTTACCTTTATTTTCTCCTTGATGAAAATAATAGAATCAAACACGTTTAAAAATACTTGATATTGCAATAGTATCCTTATCAATAAAGATGTTTGCCTGATTTCATTAAACCGATTTTCTCAATTTTGATAATATCATTGTCTTTCCTTAACACCATTCTTTTATATCAAGCCTTGCAAATACAACTATATGACTTTTTGGATGGTTTACAAATTTTCTTTGACATGCCTTCAATATATTTTGGTTTTATTATTCTTCCTTACCTAATACCAACTTTGGGTAGTTTTGACTCTCTCTCTCTCTCTCTCTCTCTCTCTCTCTCTCTCTCTCTCTCTGTCAGTATTCTTTCCAACCACTCAATTTAAAGTTTTTAAAAATAGTGGCTAAATTAAAAGGTTCACATATATAATTAGATCTAGATACAAAGGTAATTAGCTACTACTTTTACTACTACTACTAATAATAATGATAATAGCAGGAATTTATTCATATAGCAAAATTTAACAAATATTTATTTTTTCCAGAGATAGACATCGAAGCACTTACAAGGAACAGCGAGGGTGGTAAGTACCCCTCTTAGAGTACATATATTTTGAGAGCTATATTTTCGAAAATCGCTGTTACTTGTTGATTATTTCCGTGGATTTTGAAGTGATAAAGCGGAAATAATATTTGTTAGACAGTTAATGAATAAATTTTAGTATTTATAACTTATAGTATATATTCGCTTCAGGGGATTTTTTAAAATCGAAGTTAGCTAGATCACTTGTCCTCACTGAACGTGCGAGTCATATAACGTAGTCTGTCGAAAATTGTTCATAACCTAACTTCTCCCAGTGACAGATAACAGCTAATATACGAATAACTGAAAGTATATTAAATATAGTTATGAAAAGGGCCAGTTTATTAATCTGTTCCATGGCTTAGCTACGCGTCTTCAATCAAAATCTTTTTCGTTTTATTGTTTACTTTACTTCGTAATTTTTTAATTTATTTACTGATCAATATTGTTTTCAAAATGCGTATGAGATTGAGAGTTGGTGAATGCTTTTTTGTCATAGGAAAAGTTCTGTATTGTAAATTAGTTATAATTTCACGTAATAATTGATAACGCATTTTGGATAATTATGTTTGTTCAGTAACTAAAATTTATATAATACTCTCATTTAATGCTCATGTCCAACTGGTAATTAGTATGACATATTATGTTAATTTACATCATTACGTTGTCTTGACTCTTGTATGTTTGAAAAGGGTGCATATAATGACGTGAATTTCATTGTAGTTGGAACATGCATTTATGTTATGCATTATTGTATGTGTGTATGAAATGGGTGCTTTTAATAACATGAATTTTACTGTAGTTGGAACTTGCATTTATTTTATGTATATTTGTTTGTGTATGAAATGGGTGCTTTTAATAACGTGAATTTCATTGTAGTCGGAACATGCATTTACGCTATGCATTATTGTATGTGTATGAAGTGGGTGCTTTTAATAACGTGAATTTCATTTTTATTCGGAACATGCATTTATGCTATGTATTTTTGTAAGTGTGTATGCTTGCATATCATTAATTTTATTAACTTTCTGTGTCCTTAAATTTCATCTTCGTTGCACAAACTGAGTTGATATACGTAATGATGACTGGAAATGAATTAATTTAATTGAAAAAGTAATACTGTAGGGTATAAGAAAAAATTAAGACATAAAAACACGAAATATTGTAACACATTTTACTTCGCTACTGTGCGCTCATACTTACCCAGAGTTCATTTCAAGCCATTTTATATAACGGAGAGCCTACTTTAGCATCGGCAAAAAAAAAAAAAAAAAATAATAAAAAACGCTGGCGTTTTCAATGTCGAAACGAGAATTGCGTGAGAAAAGGAACCTGTTCCACTTCTGTTTCCTTTAGCGTCGATCAAATGACTGCATTAAAGTTTAAAGCAAAATATATGTATATGTATATAAGAGAGATATATATATATATATATATATATATATATATATATATATATATATACATATATATATATATATATATATATATATATATATATATATATATACCACTGGCGTTATAGAAGAAAGGAAACGACAAAAGGAGGGAAAGTCGAGATCTTGTTACTTTTCTTTGTTATTATTTCTTTCTTAAATCACGTTGAGGCCGCAGGAGTGTTATCGTTTCTCCACCTCCCCCGAGTTTAGTTTTCCTTTGTGAAAAGGTCATTTACCCAAATGAGGATTTTAAAAAATTTCTCAGCTAAAAACGTGGAGGCTGAGATATACAGGAGGTTTTATGTATGATATATATATATATATATATATATATATATTTATATATATATACATATGTATATATATATTTATATTTATATATTATATTTATATATATATATATATTATATATATATATATATATATATATATATATATATATATATATATATATATATATATATATATACACAATACAAGATTA
>NC_089763.1:22395994-22400994 GCF_040412425.1 Macrobrachium rosenbergii | reverse complement strand
GATGACAAATATGATGATTACGATGGAGATGAAAGCCGAGGCTTCACAGGACGATTATGTTAATGGAGGGGGGAAGAAAGTGGATGGGAAATGTAGGAGGAAGTGAGGGGTAAAAGTCAAGTGTAAAAGAAAAGGGGAAAATCCTGACTAATAATAGATATGGCGATACGGGGTAGTGGGTGTTCCAGGGAGTGTTCCAGGAGGTGGTGAGTTCTGGGGCGTCTTGCCCTTGGGAACCGGGGGTTATGGGGGTTGGTTGTCTAGCTCTGGGGATGCCTGGCGTCGAGTGATATCTTTATCTTCGAATTAAAACTTTGGAGATGGGAATTAATAAGGCATTTTCTCCCCCAATTTGAATGGAGGCTTCATTCGAGATAGGGAAATTATACGGCTTCGAGGCGAGAGAGGTTAACTTTTCCACTAAATCCTTTTCGTTGGATTTCCATATTATGGGAGGCAGGAGCAAGAGTTTGTGTTGTAGAGTATAATAGGAGTAGGATTTTCGTTAAAAGCTGTAGAATTAATGGTATTGAGTGAATTGCGGTATGTAGGGTTGAGCTAAATTAAGAGTGTCTCGAATCTGTATACAGCATCAACAGAAATAATAATAATAATAAAAATGGAAATTTCATCAGAAATATTGGGAATGTAATCAGAAATAATAATAATAATAATAATAATAATAATAATAATAATAATAATAATAATAATGGAAATTTTCAGAAATAAAATATAAATTATAATATTATAATGATTAATAATAATAATAAAATAATAATAATAATTAATAATAATAATAATAATAATAATAATAATAATAATAATGGAAATTTAATCAGAAATAAAATGATAATAAAATAATGTAATAAGTAATATAATAATAATAATAATAATAATAATAATAATAATAATAATAATAATAATAATAATAATAATAAAGAAAGAAAATATTAATAATATTGAATGGTAATAATAATAATAATAATAATAATAATAATAGTAATAATAATAATAATAATAATAATAGAAATTTAATCGGAAATAAAAATTATAATAATAATGGAAATGTAATCAGAAATAATAATAATAATAATAATAATAATAATAATAATAATAATAATAATGGAAATTTAATCAGTGGTAAAAATAATGATAATAATAATGGAAATGTAATCAGAAAAAGTAATGGTAATAATAATGATGGAAATTTAATCAAATAATAATAATAATAATAATAATAATAATAATAATAATAATAATGCAAATTTGATCAGGAAATCTACACGTATCAAGCATACCAGGAATCGCACGTAGTCCCTCCTTCCCACCCACCTCTCTCTCTCTCTCTCTCTCTCTCTCTCTCTCTCTCTCTCTCTCTCTCTCTCTCTCTCTCTCTCTCATTGCGTAGTAAAGTTTCAACTTACACACGGCTTTATTTCATTTCGACTTTTATCCCCTCACTTCTCAGGATATGGGAACATTTCCTATGACATTTCAACTCTTTTATCGTTTTTCAAATGGCAATAAATTAACTTTTCCATCTCGTGTTTCCAAGCACAATGGATAATTAATCCTAATTAACTTTTACGGGGGGAGATATTTCAGAATTCAAGAGACAGCGAATTAATCCGCTGAATTCGTTAGAGGCGATAAGAATTCAAGTGACCCGAATTTGAGTGATATTGGTTTCCGATGGTTATTGGTGATTAGTCTTAATTGTGATTGTCAAAAGAACAAGTAAAAAATGCGCCGAAGTTTCTTCGGTGCAATCGAGTTTTCTGTACGGCATTTAGGCTAATGAAGACCAGCGAAAATAGATCTATCTTTCGGTGGTCTCGGTATGATGCTGTATGAGTCGCGGCCCATGAAACTTTAACAACCGGCCGTTGGTGGCCTTTCCTATATCGTTGCCAGATGCACGATTATGGCTAACTTTAATCTTAAATAAAATAAAAACTACTGAGGCTAGAGGGCTGTAATTTGGTATGTTTAATGACTGGATGGTGGATGATCTACATACCAATTTGCAGCCCTCTAGCCTCAGTAGTTTTTAATATCTGAGGGTGGACAGAAAAAGATGCGGACAGAAAAAAGTGCCGACCGACATACAAAGCCGTCACAATAGTTTTATTTTCAGAAAACTAAAAGGTAATTTTTTTTCATGTTATGCATACCGAAATGAAATTCCCATTCGGCTGAAGGCTGGACAGTGATGTAATAAGTTTTTTTTTTTATAACGATGAAGCCGAAGATTACTCATGATATATTTTTCGTGTTATTTATTTGAAACATGTTTATACCCGTGCCGTAAAAACAGTAATGATTATGCAAGAGAAAGTCAAGGAGGTAAGTTTCGTCTATAGGGACTTGACGTACACGACCTGTAGCTAGAACTGTAAATGTATACATATATATATATATATATATATATATATATATATATATATATATATATATATATATATATATATATATATATATATATATATATATATATGTATATATATATATATATATATATATATATATATATATATATATATATATATATATATATATATATATATATATATATACATATATATATATATATATATATATATATATCAAATATATAGGAACCCATAAAAATATATTTCAAATATATGGAACCCATAAAAATGCCAAAATGTGGAAAATAAAGGCTATATTTCAGAGACAGATATTGTCCATAATTTGGCATTTTATGGGCTCCTTTTATATTTGATGGAATTGTTTCAACATAGCAATATTTCACAGTTATATATACGGTATATATATATATATATATATATATATATATATATATATATATATATATATATTGTGTGTGTGCTCACGTGCTCGAGTTTGAATCCTGCAATAAACTGGACACCAAAACATACACAGTACCAGCAAAACAAATGTCGGCCGTAAAACGCTAAGCACAGTTAATTGGAACATTGACTCCCAAATGCGTCCTGCAAATGCCCATTTAGCGCGTCACCTGCGCCGCCGGGAAAATAAATAATGAAACGTAAATATATATGCGTGTGTTTTATTCGGTCATTAATAATGATGTGTTGTCTTTTAGCGCAGATTGAAGCTAGTGAATATATTCGGATTAATCAAATCGTCGGCGGCCGACATTATTGACTCTGTATGGTCGCAGGCGGGAACTGCAATAATAGTCCTGTTTATTTATGTGACGCTTACCGGCTGTCGATTTGGGAAGCCCCCGCGATTATCGTTTAATCATTTCCGCTCTGATTATTATTTCCGTGTTTTGTTCTCGACGCGTTTTTTTCATCCGTTGAAAATGGTGTTGATGTATTTTTGTTCTGTTGAAGAGTTTGAATTTCCTCACGCCGTTAAGGGAGTAGATATTATTTCCGTGTTTTGTTTTCGATGTTTTTTTGTTTTCATCCTTTGAAAGTGGTGTTTATATATTTTTGTTATTACTTCCGTGTTTTGTTTTAGATATATTTTTACTTCAATTGAAAATGGTGTTGAAGTATTTTTCTTCTGTTTAAGAGTTTGAATTTCCACATGGTTAAGGGAGTAGATATTATTTCCGTGTTTTGTTTTCTATAGGTGTTGATATAATTTTGTTTTGTTGAAGAGTTAGAATTTTCTTATGCCGTTATGCACAAACGACTGCCCTTTAACTAGTAACAGACTCTTCAATTCTTTTATTGGTAGCAAGGGGTCTCAGTGAAAACAGAGAAATAAAGTGCTGGATCTTGATCAGTGCTTTTAAGGATCTGGTCACAACTACTTAAACCTTAGAAATATAAATATTATCTAGGTAGGGGTTGAGGCTGACAACTGCATCTCCAAAACACTTTGCTGTACACTGGAAGGTTAGGCACCATTTGGAGCGTAGAGCGTATGGTGTATGTAATATATATATATATATATATATATATATATATATATATATATATATATATATATACATATATATATACATACATATATATATATATATATATATATATATATATATATACTATTATATATATATATATATATATATATATATATATATATATATATATATATATATATACATATACAGTATATATATATATGTGTATGTGTGTGCAAAAAGTGCATAGATATACACAGTAAGCAATTTTATCGCACAAAAATTAAAAAATAAACCAGAAAGCTTCCACGGATTTCTTGTACGGACGGCATTTTTGTGATGAGATGACGCTCTCTTTTTGCACTGGACAAATCATAATCCCGTCCGTGTTTAAAGGCTCGAGAATTTCAATAACGAGAATCGGGAACATGATCAGTCTCTTTATGCTGAGAGCTGGAATTTTTGTTTAGAGAGAGAGAGAGATTATTTATGTGGGTGTCTGCAGTTAGTTATTGGAGAGAGAGAGAGAGAGAGAGAGAGAGAGAGAGAGAGAGAGAGAGAGAGAGAGAGAGAGAGAGAGAGAGTGGGGGTGGCCTAGTTGTAGGTAAGTCTTCTGTTAGCTATCACTGAAGAGAGAGAGAGAGAGAGAGAGAGAGAGAGAGAGAGAGAGAGAGAGAGAGAGAGAGAGAGAGCGGGGTGGCCTAGTTGTAGGTGCCTGCTGTTACTACTGAAGAGAGAGAGAGAGAGGGAGAGAGAGAGAGAGAGAGAGAGAGAGAGAGAGAGAGAGAGAGAGGATATTTATTTGATGTCTGCTGTTAGCTATTGGAGAGAGAGAGAGAGAGAGAGAGAGAGAGAGAGAGAGAGAGAGAGAGAGAGAGAGAGAAATATTTGTTACAAAAATTAAAATGCCAGTCATAATTCAATATCAATAGCTTTATATATAAATGAATAAATTTAACATTCACGGACGAATGTATGTTCGTATGTATAAATACGGACATATTGTAGACAATCCTTACCCCGTAGGTGGATAGTGCCGTCAGTGCACCTCATGCGATGTACTGTAGGCATTACTAAAGGTTCTTTGCAGCGTCCCTTAGGCCTCCAGCTGCAACACCTTTCATTCCTTTTA
>NC_089763.1:22385994-22390994 GCF_040412425.1 Macrobrachium rosenbergii | reverse complement strand
TAATCTCTCACGATAAGCTCTTTCTGGGCCAAAGACTTTTCAACTTGTTGGGTTAAAGGCAGAGAAAGTTTCAGATGCCTTGCCACCTTTGCCACAATACAAAGGACAAAAGTTCATTAAACTTTTACCTCATCCTTCCTGACCAATTCTTTTCTTGAGTTTCACTTCTATTGGCCCACCTACGGTGTTAACCTGAAGTAAACTATTTGCCTTATTGTTTTGTTTACCTTATTGTTTTGTTCGTTCTCTGCCCTCTAGGTGAATATGGGTTAGGACTAAGTTATTGTTCATTTTTATTTAGTTTTTATTTTTTCCAGTTTACACAAGATCTCTGAAGTTACTGATGTGTTTTGATAAAAATTTTTTTGGGATTGGGTGTTTTATACTCATTTCCATTTAAAATGATTCAAATAAAGCTGTGATAAAAGGGGGAAGACAGTTTCACTAAGTCTTCCCTCTGGAGAGACAAGTGTACTAAGCCTCCCCTCCAGCCTGTCTTACCATAAACAAGAATAATATTTTTAGTATATTTAAAAACTAACAGGATGAGCTACCAGATTTTTCTGCATAGACTCAACGTTTCATTAAACCAAGAAAGAATTAATGTATAAGTCAGTTTTAGGGCCAAAGTAAATACAGTAAACGTGTCACATTGTTTACTTTTTGTGTAAGACCGTGATCTGTATTTTACGGTAGTGTTATCATTTTTTGCATTCACCTGATGCCTGTTAAGGCGTCAGGTGCTTATATTTATAGAGTGGGTATATTAATTTTTTTTTTTTTGTGCATGCCACGAAAGTTGGGGAGACAGCCTATGAGTCTCACCTCGTGCTGTTCTTTGTGAAGGACAATACCAGTGAATTTCAAAGATTATTATAATGAAATGTAATTTATACATCAACCATTGTATTTCTTTTTACTATTCAAATTCATAAACGTGATCATTGTAATTTCTAATGTTATTTAACGCTTCCGATAGTATTATGTAGGAGAGGCTGGGGTGGGGTGAGAGGATGTTAGCATTTGCTAAAGCTCATATAATTAGCTTCAAAAGGTAAGTTCTGAATAATCTAAATGCAAATGAACATAATATTATTTTACTGAAAACTTTGGCCCTTCGACCTAGTTAAAAGACGGAACAAATTACCCTGAAATATAGGTGGGTAATATCAAAAGAATAAGTTTCCGTAAGATGACTTTGTGGAAAGAGTCACTGAGATAAAGTAAGCACAGGGAGATACAAAATCTTGCAATAACATATTTACATATAAAATTTGCAACCAATGCAATGATTCTTGGAAAGTGCATAAGACATCTCATAGGCATTACCCATTTATTATCATACATATGCATTTGTGGATCTCGAAGACAGAAATGATTGAAATATAGTTGGCTGCTTCTATTAAACTTCTGCCCAGTAGGGGGCAATGCCGTCAGTGCATCTTGCAGGGTACACTGTGAAACGCACAAAGGTTTCTTAGCGTCCATTCGGCCCCTAGCTGCAACCCCTTTCATTCTGTTTTCTGTACCGCCATTCATATTATCTTTTTCCTATCTTGCTATCCACCATCTTCTAACAATTATTTCATAGTGCAACTGCGAGCATTTCTCCTGTTACACTTTTCAAACCTGCCTACTCGCAGTTTCCTTTCCAGCGCTGAATGACCTTATAGGTCCCAGTGCTTGGCCTTTGGCCTAAACTCTATTCCTGTTAAACTTGTGATGGACTTGATTGTCCAGACGCGAAACTGTGAAAACGTGACAGTGAGTGTTTGCTGGTTCTGAGAAAGAGTGACGAAATAGTGATGGATTCCTTGAGGCATTTCAGGCCGTAGAGGAGCATTTGAGTTCTCTCATCTCAGGATCAAATGGCGATGAAGTTAAGTCTACCTTAGTTTAACCAGACCACTGAGCTGATTAACAGCTCTCCTAGGGCTGGCCCGAAGTGCTTGGGATCCTACGAGCTCTGTATATTTGACGATAATGCAAAGTTTCGAGAGGGTTACATTGCGAAACAATGCGCGGAGGTGGTGGAGAGGAGGGCAGGCAAGCAAAGAGTAGCTGTCAGTCGAGGAGAATGCTAGCACAGGAAGATCAGGACGATGTTTTCATAATAGCTGTATGGTTGGCGACCCTTAAAGCTTTTGTTCTGTCCCAAAACGAAAGGGAAGTGGACGTCGTGACCAGATAGAAGGAAATTTCTGGAAGTATTCAGAAGTGCCTCATTAAGTTAACGTTCTGGAACTTGACAGTATATGCTCTAACTTCTAAGGTGGGGGAAAAAATATTTACAACACACACACATATATGTTTATATATACAGTATATATATGTGTATATATACAGTACATATATAGTATTTAATAGTCTTTTAAAGGTTATATACCTGAAGATTTTAATATGGAATACTTAGGAATTTATCATTGGAGAATCCTTTTAATGTTTGTTACTGTACATTGTTTGATAGATCTGCCGTTAAAGAAATATGACCGTAAATATAAAAATAAATTAATGGTTTATGTATGATGATAATATAATAAAAAAAATGCTGATTTCATGTGACACAGTAAATATATATATATAAAAATATATTTTAACCCTTTTCCTAACTGTTAAGTGACATTCCCATTCATTGTTGCCTGCATATCAAATAACACTGAGAACTTCTGTCAAATGAAATGGATTCAATTCTGACGGTCTCCAGAAGACTTTAATTTTTCCTTTGTCTCGCTTTGTGTTCCTTTGTCAAACGCTGTCCTCTTTGTCACTTGCAAGGGTCTTTGCCTTCCCTTTGTCAGTCCACGCGTGCTAGCATACATCAGTGACCTAACTCTGCCACTAAAATTTTTTTATCTTTCTGTGAATGTTTAGGGTTGATAAAAGGGCATAATATGAAAACGGTTTATTAATGAATTATGTTGAATTTTTTTTTTTTACATTTTTTTTAATTACTTATTATTGTGTGTGCTTAAATATTATACTACTTCTCGAGAAAGTATTGCGCAGACATCAGCAATCCATCGACAAATTCATTATTAATGTTTTCTTCTATTCTTTGCGGCAATTAACTCTTTAGTCAGGAAACCAAAACTATATTAGTTTAATATTTCATTTTCAGAAATTATATATATATATATATAAATTTATATATATATATAATATATATATATACACATATAGTAATTTATATATAATATATATATATATATATATATATATATATATATATATATATGTGTATATACAAATGTTGTATACAAAATTGTCGTGTGTGAAATATATCTAGCTTATATACCATGACGATGTTTAGCAAATGCCACTCATTCTTTTATCAGCAAAACCTAACTTGGTAGAGGATACGTAAAAACAACTACTAACATCACATAACGGAATCTAAAACTGTTATTCAGAAACACATTTTGTTAATCTTCATATCTGAAGTTTTCACGAAATCGTAGTCAACCGAGTCCCGTAGGAGAAATTCTCTACTAAATAGAGAATGGGAACGTCGAGATATCTTAATAGCCACTCAGGTCTCAAGGAGACACTAACATCTTCACAATTAAGACGCCGGGAGCAATAACTTCAAGTCCCACTCCACAACTGTCTCAAGTTTGTACTTTAAAGGAAGCAATAAAGGAGAGACTCTGGGTTCGTTAAGGAGTCATTACATTATTCTGACAAATGTGATTAAGAAACTACAATAAAGGAGAATTTTAGTTTTCTAAGCTTTTTATATTGGATGTGAAGAATCTCTCTCTCTCTCTCTCTCTCTCTCTCTCTCTCTCTCTCTCTCTCTCTAAATCGTATATACCCATGATTTTACATAATCCAGGTGTCTTTAATATTTTCATACACTGTAAATTTTATCTGAGGTTGTTGTTTAAGTTTATTTACGAATATATACCACGATGCTTCTCATTGTTGGTAGTATTTGTTATCAAGGGATTATAACTTTATTTTGCAAAAATATTTTATTTTTTTCATGTATAATTATTGTTATTACAAATCATCGTCTACTTTATATGACAAATGAACTATTCTCAAAAAATATATTGTAATCCTTTTCCTAACTGTGAGTGACATTCCCATTCATTATGGAACTCAAATCAAATAATATTCGGAACTTTGTCAAAATTGGAGCGATTCAAAGCGTTTCAATGATAGTCACCTGACGGTCCCCACGCTTCGTTTTTCCTTTCTCTCTCTTTGTGTTCCTTTGTCAAACGCTGTCCTCTTTGTCACCTGCAAGGGCCTTTGTCTTCCCCTTTGCCAGTCAACCTGTGCTGGCATGCATCAGTGACCTAACTATGCCACAAGAATTTTTTTCATTATTTTTTTTTTGTAGGAATATTTATTGTTTGCCATAGAGACCATTACAAGAGAATGGGTGCCAATGAATCATTTTGAATTTTTGGCTTCTTGTTTTTGTGGTTGTTTTAGACTTTTTTTTTTTGTTTCATTTTGCTAAATAGTCCATTCGTTTTATAAGTATAAATCCTTTGATTATTTCGCTGATAATTACTGCTGTTTTGTTTTCTAGTCTTTTATATATATATATATATATATATATATATATTTATAATATATATATATATATATATATATATATATATATGTGTGTGTGTGTGTGTGTGTGTTGTGTGTGTGTGTGTACAATTAGTATGTATGTATATATTTGATTCCCTTTAAAAAATAAGGAAAAATAGAACATGATAAATATAGAAATGAAGACACTCATGCAATGAAATGTAAGAATAATGTATATTTATACAATGATCATGTTCAATAATGCCACTAATAGTCTTATCAGCAAAACCTAACTCTATGGCGCATATACAGTGAGCAGCTATAATAATCGGCATGTCTAGGTCTGAAACTGTTATACAGAAACGCTTTTTAATAATCTTCGTATCAAAAGTTTTCACGAAATATAATTGAACTGACTCCCGTAGGAGAAGTTCTCTGCCAAATGGAGAATGGGAACACTGATATATCTT
>NC_089763.1:22355994-22380994 GCF_040412425.1 Macrobrachium rosenbergii | reverse complement strand
CCCAGTTTATTGTAGAAAAGTATTGTAAAATAAATACTTGTTAACGATGAAATGTAACAAGCAATATTTTTACTTATTTAAAAAGAATTATGCTTCTCCCGTTCAATCCAGGGAACAAATAAAAGTATTAGATTTATTAGATTTTTAAGCTTTCCATTAACAGCTTAATGTATTTAGCATTCATAATATACATCAAGGTAATCTGAAAAGAACAGATCAAATACAGAAATGTATGATATGCTCTTTCAATAAGATATTTATTTAGGTCACAAATATGCATTTTAAGACAATAATGTAGGTCGCAAATATGCATTTTATTAAAATAATGTAGGTCACAAATATGCATTTTAATAGAGTAATGAGTAATGTAGGTCACAAATATGCATTTTAATAGAGTAATATAGGTCACAAATATGCATTTTAATAAAATGATTTAGGTCACATAAATCCATTTTAATAAATAATATAGGTCACAAATATGCATTTAATAAAGTAATGCAGGTCACAAATGTGTATTTTAGTAAAATAATGCAGGTCTCAATTATGCATTTTAATCCAGTAATATGCATTTTGATAAAAATGTTGTAGGTCACAAATGTGCATTTTAATAAGATAATATAGGTCACAAATATGCATTTTAACAAAGTAATGTAGGTCACAAATATGCATTTTAATAAAGTAGTATAGGTCACAAAAATGCATTTTAATAAAATGATTTAGGTCACATAAATGCATTTTTTTTAATTAAATAATGTAGGTCACAAATATACATTTTAATCCAATAATGTAGGTGACAAAAATGCATTTTAGTAAAATAATGCAGATCACAGATGTGCATTTTAATAAGATAATGTAGGTCACAAATATGCATTTAAATGAAATAATGTAGGCGACAAATATACATTTTAATCCAATAATGTAGGTCACAAATATGCATTTTAGTAAAATAATGCAGGTCACAAATGTGCATTTTAATAAGATAATGTAGGTCACAAATATGCATTTTAATACAATAATGTAGGTCACAAATATGCATTTAAATAATGTAGGTCACAAATATCCATTTTAATGAAAAAATGTAGGTCACAAATGTGCATTTTTAGTAAGATATTGTAGGTCACAAAAATGCATTTTAACAAAATGATGTACGTCACATATATGCATTTTAATGAAATAATGTAAGTCACATATATGCATTTTAATAAGATAATGTATGTCACAAATATATGCATTATAATAAAATATTGTAGGTCACAAATATGCGTTTTAATGATATGATGTAGGTCACAAATATGCACTTTAATAAAATAATGTAGGTCACAAATATGCATTTTGATAAAATAATGTAGGTCACAAATATGCGTTTTAATTAAATAATGTAGGTCACAAATATTCGTTTAAATAAAATAATATAGGTCACAAATATGCCCTTTAATAAAATGGTTTAGGTCCGAAATATGCATGTTAATAAAATAATGTAGGTCACAAATATGCGTTTTAATAAAATGATGTAGGTCACAAATATGCATTTTAATAAAATAATGTATGTCACAAATATGCCCTTTAATAAAATGATGTAGGTCACAAATATTCATGTTAATAAAATAATGCGGGCCACAAATATGCATTTTTTAATAAAATAATGTAGGTCTCAGATTGCTTCTTGATATTATTCTTAAATCAATTAAGAAATGTGATTTTTAATAAAATGCATAATGTAGGTCACAAACATACTTTTTGATAAAATAATGTAGGTCAGAAACAGGGTTGTTGATTGATAAAATGATTGATGTAGGTCACAAACATTGTTTTTAATAAAATACTTTATGTAGGTCACAAATATGGTTTTTGATAAGAAATTATAGGTCACAAATATGGATTGTAGCAAAACCATGTAGGTCACAAATAAGCTTTTTTGATAAATTGCTTAATATGGGCCAAAAATATGCTTTTTATTAAAATGCATAAAATAGTTCACACATCAGTCTTTTTTTTATTAAAATACTTAATGTAGGTCGTAAATATGCTTTTTGAGAAAATAATATGTCACAAATATATTTTTAATAAAATACTTAATGTAGGTCACAAATAGGCTTTTTAGTAAAATACATAACGTCGGTCATAAATATGTTTCTGTGAAAATACCTAATATAGGTCACAAATATATTTTTAATAAATACTTAATGTAGGTCACAAATTAGCTTTTCAATAAAATAATTTAGGTCGTAGATATCCTTTTAGATAAAATAAGTAATATAGGTCACAAGTATGCTTTATATATGCTTTATGTACTTTATGTAGGTCACAAATTAGCTTTTCAATAAAATAATTTAGGTCGTAGATATGCTTTTTAATAAAATAAGTAATATAGGTCACAAATATGCTTTTATATATGCTTTTTATATACTTTATGCAGGCAAATTTTCAAAAATTATTTACTTTAGGTGTGCTTTTTGAGAAAATAAGTACTATAGGTCACAAAAATTATGCTTTTATACTTTATGTAGGTCACAAATTAATCAAAAAATAATTTAGGTCATAGACATGCTTTTCTGATAAAATAAGTAATATAGGTCACAAATATGCTTTATATATTCTTTATGTACTTTATGTAGGTCACAAATTAGCTTTTCAATAAAATAATTTAGGTCGTAGACATGCTTTTTGAGAAAATAAGTAATATAGGTCACAAATATGCTTTATATACGCTTTATGTACTTTATGTAGGTCACAAATTAGCTTTTCAATAAAATACTTGATTTAGGTCATAGATATGCCACAAATTAGCTTTTCAATAAAATAATTAATTTAGGTCATAGACATGCTTTTTGAGAAAATAAGTAATATAGGTCACAAATATGCTTTATATATGCTTTATGTACTCTATGTAGGTCACAAGCATACTTAACAATAAAATCCTAAAAGTAAGTCAAGGGTGATTTCAATATACCCTCCCTATCTTCCGGATTATTCCTTGCCCGTCAGCCTCGGAGCGCTTAAACCTCTGGGATTCTCCAGGAAGTTGCTGATCCAATAATTCCGTCATAAAAAGACTCGGGGAAAAATCTGGACAAAGCTGGAGATGTGATCAGGAATGCCTCTTACCTCGAGGAGGCAATCAGGGAATATTTTCCCGGATTTCCTCCCAAGAGCTTCCAAGGTGATGACATTTTTAGTCGCCGGATTTTTAAGAAGTTCCTGAAAGTGGCTTAAGAAAATCTCTCCCTCCACTTTGATTAGTCTTCTTCTTCTTCTTCTTCTTTCTCTCTTCTCTCTCTTCGGTCTTGTAGCTCGGGATGGGGCCCATTTCCTCAAAATTCTGTGAGCCTCTGTTGACTTAATCAGTGAATTATGTACCTAATTGTTAGGTGACTGTCATAGACGGAAGTTAGAGTAAGGTGGAAGAGAGAGAGAGAGAGAGAGAGAGAGAGAGAGAGAGAGAGAGAGAGAGAGAGAGAGAGAGAGAGAGAGAGAGAGAGATTGATCAAATACAATACATTTCACCACCTATAATAGATAACTTGTATTAACATTTTGATATGATAAAATTATCCTATTGGGTTAAAATCCGACCTTTAGAGAAAACTGTCTGGTGTGGCAATAAATTTTTTTTATACTGAAATGAAAAATGGAAATCAACACATTCCAGTAGGTGTAATTCTGAATAGGGCGGTGAGGGAATTAAAATAAAACATCATATGAAATAGCAGATAAAAATTAGTCATTATTTTTATAAACTCCCATGCGATAAAATGGCTTTAAAACTGTTTTTTGTATAAAATAGGATAAACACCAATATTTTTATTTTATTTTATTTGACCCTGTTGTCATTTTTTTTTCACTGAATGTTATCTGATAGGGTTATTATTGAATTAACTGAATGAATTGTTTCTTCTTCTCATTTTTCTTCATCATCATCATCATCTTCATCATCAGTAGAATAAAGTTAGGAATAACACCATACAAGGATCTTAACCACCATAATGGTAGTAACTATCGTTACATCTATTGCCCTCATCGTCGTCATCATCATATCATTATCATCATCTCCATCACCATCACCATCATCATCATCATCACCACCCTCCTCCTCCACTGCAATTATCATAATTACAGAAATCCTAAGTATGAATCCCGGGGATTGATTTGGCTCACCTGAATATCAATACCTTTGCCATTTCCATTAACCCTGATCCTTTCCAATCGCCGGGATTTCTGATTCGGCATGATTATTGTTTCCAAACAGCTCAGGAGAGAGAGAGAGAGAGAGAGAGAGAGAGAGAGAGAGAGAGAGAGAGAGAGAGAGAGAGAGAGAGAGAGAGATTCAAATGTTACGAAATTTCCTTGATTTTACAAAAAACTTTTCCTGTATTGGTTTGAGTGAGAGTGAGCATGTATGTGTATGTTTGTGTTTGTGTGTGTGTGTGTTGTGTGTGTGTGAGAGAGAGAGAGAGAGAGAGAGAGAGAGAGAGAGAGAGATGAAGATTATATTGTTTCAAATGATACGAAATTTCCTTGAATTTACAAAAAAAAATAATTTCTTGTATTAGTTTAAGTGTGCTCGAGTATATATGTGTATAACTGTGGGTGTAAAGAGAGAGAGAGAGAGAGAGAGAGAGAGAGAGAGAGAGAGAGAGAGAGAGAGAGAGAAAGCAAACAGTCTCAGATCCTTCAGCATAATTCAGCTCCATTTCATTGAGGATAAGTTTTGCTGAACTCAGAAATGGCGAAAATATATACGAATGGAAAATGAACTTTTGTTAGTGATTTGAGTAGTTGCTTTTCTTTTACTATATAAAACTTAAGCCTTTTTATTTAAATTTTATAGACGGGTTTACGGGAAATGATGTTACGCACTGATTTGGGGGAATTGCTTTTGAGGAGAGATGTTACAATGAAACCATGATCATATTCAATATTCCGCCGTAGGGGGCTAGTGCCGTCAGTGCACCTCACGTGGTGCACTGTAGGCATTACTTTAAGGGTCTTTGCAGCGTCCCTTCGGCCCCTAACTGCAACCCCTTTCATTCCTTTTACTGTATCTCCGTTCATATTCTTTCTTCCAGCTGACTTTCCATCCTCTCTAACAATTGTTTCATAGTGCAACTACGAGGTTTTCCTCTTGTTATACTTTTCAAACCTTCTTACTGTCAATTTCCGTTTCAGCGCTGAATGACCTCATAGGTCCCAGCGCTTGGCCTTTGGCCTAAATTCTCTATTCTCTTCTGTTCATACTCAACATTGAGGAGGATTGATGAGGTAACAGAATTAGTTTCTTACAAACAAGGAATATATGTTCATTTTATTTAGCAAGTTAACATTAAATGATTAGACAGACAGACAAACAGCTGAATGAATTATTTCCTTTAAACTTCACAAAAAAAAAAGACTGAAAATAGAATGAAGGAGTTAAATGAAAGGTTAACAGTTTTAATTCCACTCCCTCTGTTTTTAACATTGTTTAGAACAGTGGAGTTTATCTTTAAATTTTATGCCTTTAAAATTTAAATCTTTTAAAGATAGGAAAATAACGGGAAAATGAAAGTTGACGTAATCATGGTTACATCACTGTTGTGATGTGATAGGTGAGAATCAGGTGTTGTTGAATACTACTCTTGCAGGCGTAAATATATTTAGTGAGAAATGATTATATTGCTTTAATCTCGGAATAGTAATAGTAAAAGAGCTCTGATAAAACAATTGGAATGTAAAAATGCAAATAGTCCAGAGGAGATAGAAAACAAAATTTCATAGATCTCATCTTTTCAAAGAACTCATTTTTAATGTCTTATATATTTCGTGAAAAGAGAGTCAGACTGAGGATTGCTCGACGATAATATAGCTTAAATATATTCAAATAATAATGGAATATCTTGATGGTCAGCGATTAAGATGAAGATATATTCAAATAATGGAATATCTTGATGGTCAGCGATTAAGATGAAGAAAGTGGAATATCTTGATTCAGCGATTAAGATGAAATATTTAAAAATATATCTTGATGGTCAGATTAAGACGATATATTCAAAGATCTTGATGGTCAGCGATTAAGATGAAGATATATTCAAATAATGGAATATCTTGATGGTCAGCGATTAAGATGAAAGTATATTCAAATAATCTTGATGGTCAGCGATTAAGATGAAGATATATTCAAATAGTGGAACATCTTGATGGTCTTGATGGTCAGCGATTAAGATGAAGAAATATTCAAATAATGGAATATCTTGATGGTCAGCGATTAAGACGAAGATATATTCAAATAGTGGAATATCTTGATGGTCAGCGATTAAGATGAAGATATATTCAAATAATGGAATATCTTAATGGTCAGCGATTAAGATGAAGATATATTCAGATAATGGATCTTATATCTTGATGGTCAAATAATGGAAACGATGGTCAGATTGAAAGTATATTCAAATAATGGAAACTTAGTGGTCAGCGATTGAAGAATATTCAAATAATGGAATATCTTAATGGTCAGCGATTAAGATGAAGATATATTCAAATAATGGAATATGGTCTTGATGGTCATTATAATGGAGATTAAGATGAAGATATATTCAAATATATTCAAATATTAGAATATCTTGATCTTGGTGGATGATTAAGATGAAGATATATTCAAATGGTCAATGGAATATCTTGATGGTCATGACAGCGATTGCATGAAGATGAAGATATATTAAGATGAAATATTCAGAATATCTTAATGGTCAGAGATTAAGATGAAAGGCCTTACTTCTCCGGATACAAAATCATTTGAAAGGTGTTCTTTCATTTGGGCTACACGTCAGTAAACTCAGTTGTCGCAGAATGCTGTATTAAAATGTAATAACCATTTGCAGATTAATGATAGGGTTCTCTCTCTCTCTCTCTCTCTCTCTCTCTCTCTCTCTCTCTCTCTCTCTTGTTTTATTCTTTTGTAGGTGACACCTTGTTCTATTTAATCGCTAATATTAATTTATGGAGGCCAAATCATTCACTGACATTCAGTGACGTATTAGATCATTTCCTTAATTAAGAAACTAAGTCTGTAACATGTCTGGTAATATAAATAAAGATGCATTTTAGTGTCGAGTAGCAAGAGTTCACGGTAATTTTGCCTATCAGCCATTGCTACTCGTGGCTTTGTATTCAGCAATAGGAATTGTCTGATCACTAAACTGATCTATACGAGTATAGGGATTTGTAAAGGGCAGGCAATATTCACATTACACCAGGAAATTGCATGGATAGTCAGAAATTAAAGACTGTAGTTTCAACAGAATTATTTTTAGCATTTCGAAATACTCTGAGGAAGAATGATAGGTCCCCTTCAAGTATTTATCACCGTGGAAACAAATGGTTCACTTAAGGAATTATATGGATAGTCAAAAATTAAGGACTGAAGTTTCCACTGAATACTTTTTAACAATTTTCTAGTATTTCTTATCAAGAAAATCAATAGTTCAATTAAAGAATTTTATGGATAGTCAAAAATTAAGGACTGCAGTTTCCAGTGAATAATTTTTAACGATGTGAATTGCTCTGAAGAAGAATGACAGGTCTTCTACTGTTTATTATCATGGAAATAACAAAGGAATTAGCATGGGATAGTCAGAATCACACTGTAATTCTATGCCAATTATTTTAGCATTTTGAAATACTCTGAGGAGGAAAGACAGGTCTTCTAGATAAGGGAAAAGAAGGGAACAAACAAAAGACTAACTCATCTGCCATAACTGAATTATTTTTTAGATACACTTATTTCTACAGTTCGCCTTTATTTTGAAATGCAGTTGGCTACTCTGGTCAGTCCTGGAAAGCCATTCCTGTCAAAAGACTGAATGGGGTACATTAATTCTAACTTGTTTATATATTATATATATATATATATATATATATATATATATAAATATATAAATATATAAATATATATATATATATATATATATATATATATATATATATTTAAAGGACACATATATGCATTTAAGGTTTCAATGCTTTAAGATGTGATGGAAAAATCAGTGGTCTATATATGCAAAATTTTTTCCTAGTTTGTCTTCCTTGAGAAGCTCAGCAATATTGCTGGTCAGGTGATCTTCCAAGCGTTCTTATAGTGACGTGTTACTGATCTAGGGAAAAGAAGTGAGTTTGATCATAATAAAATTGTCCAGTCATGTTTTGAGAGGATCCAGGCTTTGAAAATTTGGCAGATATGTAGAGTTTCCTCTGTTTTATGGGATGAAATTCTGTGATTTTTAGATTTTCAATCATTAAGGAGCTTTGAACTGGTGTGGAGATTTAGATACTTTTAATTATTATTTTGTTAGATGTTTGATCTTGGCTATGCATTTTGCTAATTTTCCATTATTGTGTTTCGCCTATATTTTGATCTTATCATGTTTAATTTTTTCGACAGATGTCTGTGGACAGGTTTCATGTAGAAGTAGACTGTTTTTTGGCTATTTCTTATTGATTTGTGATTATGTGAGATTTGGGGATTTGTATTATTAGCTATAATGAGCTAATCGGGTCCTGTTATCTGACCTGATAATTCATTTATTATGTATTTTAATCTTGCATCTCTTGTTGTCTGAATAATTACGGCTGTCCATTTAATTGCTTTGGTGAGAAACTGAGGTTAGGTGGGTGAGCTTTGGTAAACGATGAGAGAGAGTTACACGGTTGACAGGGATTGACATGGGTCTTTACGTCTCTTTCCTGAAGTAAGATCACTAGATCGATGTTATATACATATCAAAAAAAGTGTTGAATCTGTTCCCTGTAACATATATATATATATATATATATATTATATATATATATATTATATATATATATATATATATATATATATATATTATATATATATATATATATATATATATATATATATATATATTAAGCCTTTACAAACGTCCAATATCCATCCACTCTACCCTGGAAATAATAATATATTTCTGGTATATGTTACTGAAGGGAATTTTTTTAGTTGATAATGTTCGTCGTCCCGTGGGCTTTCGGAAAAACCAACGAAAGACAAGAACTGGAGGACTACAGTTACGCCTTTACCTACACACGCTCTCATATATGCATTACCAAATATTTTGATATATCATTTGTCAAACACACCACAAATCATATATTATATTTACCAATATGCAATGGCTAATTGAACTAATGCCTCGCTTCAAAAATCATATCGTTTTGGGCAATATCTCACTTCAACATTTATTCGAGAGGAGAAACAGCGTTTTAGGCTCGTGTTTATATATTAAAATATATGAGAGAGAGAAACAACATTTGAATTTGTAATTTGATAATCCATGAAGTTTGGAAATGAATGGGCAAATGAAATTATGTTTTTTTTTTTTAATAATTTTGATGACATATATATCATAATTATTCTTGTTATTAAGTATAATTCATTATTATAATATAATTCACTAAACAACTTCGCATATACATAAACAGATGGGACACAACCATTATTTATATATATATACACACACATGACACACATATATATGTTATATATATATATTATTCGTGATGGCTCATATGTATGTATGCATTATAATTATACTAACATATATGCAATGGCTAATTAAACTAATTGTTCTGCCTTCTAAAAGGACCCTTCAAACAAAAATCATAGTTTTTGACAAACAGTCCATTATTATTTGCACTGGTATTATGAGCAACGTATAGTCCGGCCGTATTTATATTCAACATTTATTCGAGTTTTCCTGTGTGAGAAGAAACAGTCCGTGCTTTGAGGCTTTCGTGAGTATACATTTTTGGGATGATTAAAATATTTCACAGATGTTTTGTTAGTACAGAAACATACATTTTTGAATTCCGTGTAAGGTTCGCGCCGACGTTGATAATCCATGAAGTTTGGCCTTACATGACGGCCAGTTCTCCCGCGCGCACCCTCTCGCGCCAGTCCGGTGACACGCCGCCATATAAACTCTCTAATCGTTGCAAAGAAAGAAGCAAACAACATCTGCAGAACATAAGGCATTATAATCAGACGTCGGCAGTCACAAACACTGTTGGGAAAATGATTATGTTTTTTAGATAATTTGCGTAACACGAAGGGAACACCGGAAACGGCTGTTACAGCATATCTAGAAAATATATTACAGTAGCAAGGAAACGAAGAAAACGCAAGAGAACGCACGGAAAACTATTCTTCAGAGAAAGACCAAGGTTAGAGTGGAGGTCACACAGGAAGAGGCTAGGCGATTATAGGGATTATACTTCTCGCATATAATATAAATAAACTAACGTTTGCTCAGCATGGATACTGATAAACAAGAAAAAGCTTGTAATTTGAATAAAAATCTCATTAACAATCCAGTTTGAATGAGGTCTCTTATTTATATATATATACTGTACATAAATACATATATATATATATATATATATACATACACGCATATATATATTTTATATAAATATATATATATAATATATATATGTATAGATATATATATATATATATACTAAAAGGATATATTCAAAATATATCTATAGTTTTATTAGTTACAATGGACAACAGTCCACATTATATATGAGGCAAATATAGTCTATATTTATATCTGTGTGCTGGGTACTTATCCTATAATAGCCTTATGATCCAATCTCTCTTGATATCCCTGGTTCCAGATGTCCGTTTTCCATATGCCTTTGCTACTGTGGAGTATACGATAGATATATATCACAACCAGTTATATATATTTTCCCAGTCTATTCTATCCCAATAGATAGATTATACCCCTAAGTATACATTATATTTTGGGAAGATGGAAAGGATTGAAAAGGAACATTGCAGGAAAGAAAATATATCCGGACAAATAATATTATCCATCAACAGGAAGCTATATCAAATTGATATACAAACACCATTAGGAATTAAATAGTTAGAAATAAAATAGAGGGGGAAGAGATTAGAGGGGGGGTTTATATATGTCTGAAGAAGGGTACTATGGCGAAATGGCAAATCATGAAGAGCGAAGCAAACAAATATCTACAGAACATATGCATTATACCAGACGTCGGCAGTCACAAACATGTGGGAAAATATCACAGAATAGACTGGGAAAATATGAGTTTTCTGTACATATAGAGTATAACTTGCGCCAACAACACGATGGCAGGGAACACCGGAAACGGCTTGAAGACAGCATATCAAGAAAAAATATATATGGAAAACGGACATTGGAATCAGGGATCAGAGAAAGACCAATCAAGAGAGGGTAGGGTCATACAAAGATAGGCGATTATAGGATTAAAAGTACCCAGCACACAGATATATACAGCCGGATATCATACGGATATTGATAATGGACTGGTTTGTCCAAGAAATACTTTTTGAATAAAACCCATTAGATATAGTTTGAATGAGGGCCTTTAGTACTCCTACTAATGCACAGAACAATATATAGTTAATATATATATATATATATATATATATATATTTATATATATATACACATACACACATATATATATATATATATATATATATATTTATATATATATATACACATACACACACATATATATATATGTATATATATATACAAATGTATGTATATATATATCCATCATATATATATGTATATTTATGTATACATCTGTTTATGTTAGCTGAAATTAGTTTAATGAATTATACTATAATAATGAATTATACTATAATAGCAAGAATAATTAATAATATACTTATTTCATAACATCACTTCACCAAATTATCCATCTCTAAAAAAATAGCATAATTTCATTGCTTCCCATTCAAGCTGAGAGACTGTGGGGGCCAAACTTCATGGATTATCAAATTACAAATTCAAAATGTTGTTTCTCTCTCGTGGAACATTTTAATCATCCATAAACACGAGCCTCAAAGCAGCTGTTTCTCCTCTCGAATAAATGTTGCAGTGAGATAAAATTGCCCCAAAACGATATGATTTTTGAAGCGATGCATTAGTTTAATTAGCCATTGCATATTGGTAAATTATAATGCAGGCCATCATGAATAATTTGTGGCGCGTGTTTGAGCTTCGATACTTGATATATCAAAATATTTGGTTCATTTCATGTAAGTCTGGCATGTATAGTAGATAAATAACTTTTATCAAATTGTTCTTGAAAATATCAGTGATAAAATAAGTTTCATCTTCAGTTGAACTTTTCGATAAACACGTAAATGAAAATAAGAATTATCTGTCAATGTAAGAAACATTTGCAGATTGAGTAGAAGTAAGTGGAAATGAATTAGAAGCGTTTTTATATTTAGAAAATTACTTGAAGACAGAACTGAAATTAGGAATAAGTTATAAGAAGTAAGGGTTGAAATTTCCAAAATGGGGGCATGATTGATTTAGAAATAAGTAAACAAACAGATGAATAAATAAATAAAAACGGTAAAAAAATAATTATTAAATATAAAAATAAATATGTGAAATAAATAAATTTAATTAACAAATAAATATTAAATGTAAAATAAATAAATTAATTTAATTAAATGGTTACCTATACTCTGTTCTTTCTATCTGCCCATTTGTTTGTGGTGTTTGCTCGGCGTTATTTGGTAAAGACTGCATGTCCTGGCTTTAGTTACGTTATGTAAGTTTTAGGTAAATGAAAGGATTATCTGGTTGCATTTGTAACTGAAAAGTGTTTTAATAATTTACTGTATATGAATTACACCGTTAATATTCGAAATAGATTTTGTTATTATTGTTGAATACACAATAATATTACACAATTTCGCTACATAAAATCAATACATTATTGCTGCTGTAGTGAACAGCTGAGAGAAGCAATATTCCCGCCACTGTCTGGCTGTTCCATTCGCCACCCTAAAAAGGCAGTTTACATTTTCAACAATAATAACAATATCCTATTTCGATAGTTAACGGTGTAATTCGCATACAGTAAAATATTAAAACACTTTTCAGTTGCAAATGTACACCCAAATATCCTTTTATTTACCTAAAACTTAACATAGCGTACAGTAACTGTTTAAAGCCCCGGACGCAGTGTTACCATGCGCGAGCACCACAGGCGAATGGACAGATGGAAAAAAACCTAGTATAGATAAATAAATAGAAGTAAATAAGTGAAAAATATATCTAATAAATGAATAAATAAACAAATAAAATATCAATTACTAAACAGTAAGAAATAAAGAAAGATCGACCCATTGAAAATGAACTTGAAATTCTCAATGAGTTGTCTGGAGCTTTGAGGGTTACCAAATATGGTCGAGTCTCAGGTCAATGTTTTTAATTTTTTCTTAACCTCTTCTCTCGTGATCTACTTAGTAGGTATGAGAGAGAGAGAGAGAGAGAGAGAGAGAGAGAGAGAGAGAGAGAGAGGTATCTGGAACTCTCATGGGTTTAACTGAGGAAATTAATTCCTTGACATGCATTTGGCCTTGGTCGATTTTAGGCAATTGGGTGTGACTGGGATGAAGTATTCTTGACTTAATTAACATTCTAGGTGGGGAATCAAGAGATTATATTTAATTACACACTATACAATTATATTAATTTCTTTTCAATGTAGAGATGGAAATGCGCTGAAGGTTCCTCGGCGCACCGAGTTTTCTTTGGGCGTATAATGCTGTATGAAACTCTCAGCCACGGCTCATGAAACCTCAGCCGGGCCCATGAAACTCTCAGCCGCGGCCCATGAAACTTTCACCCACGGTCCGGTGGTGGCCGAGTTGTTGGCACCTATGGCGGTGCCAGATGCACGATGACTGACTAACTTAACCTTAATAGCTAAATAAATCTGATTTTGAGCTTAGAGGGCTGCAATTTGGTATGTTTTGAAGATTGGAGGGTGGATGATCAACATACCAATTTGGTGCCTCAGCCCTCTAGCCTCAGTAGTTTTTAAGATCTGAGTGGCGGACAGAAAAAGTGCGCACGGACAGACAAATAGAAGCTATCCTTGGCTAGTTTTTTACAGAAAACTAAAAAGCATACCAGTCACTATCGTCATCTTAACGTTGGTTTTTTTTTTTATTTTAAATTTTGTAGCACGATTTTCTTACAAGTGTTTCGAGAACTAGTAAACAGTTTGGTGGTGGGGTTTTCTCCAATAAATCTCTTAATATCTTAGACATAAGTTTGAAAAACATTCTCTCAGTTTACCTTTCTCTGTTATGTCATGTTTTCACGATCATTGCTATGTAAAAGTTATGAATGAAAATATGAAAAATATTATCCGTAGGGGGTTAGTGCCATCAGTGCACCTCTTATGGTGCACTGTAGGCAGCACTTTAAGTTCTTTGCAGCATCCCTTCGGCCCTAAGCTGCAACTCCTTTCATTTCTTTAACTATACCTCCCTTCATATTCCCATTCTTCCATCTTACTTTCCTCAACCCTCTCCTAACAATTGTTTCATAGTGTAATTGCAAAGGTTTTCCTCCTGTAATAACTTGAAAACATTTTTACTTTATATTTTCCTCTCAGCGCTGAATGACCTCATAGGTCCTAGTGTTTGGCCTTTGGCTAAGTTTTATATTCCACTGAATTCCAGTAGCCTATAACAAGTAAAAAATGCGCCGAAGTTTCTTCAGCGCAATCGAGCTTTCTGTACAGCCACTACAGTGTATAAATCAAGGCCACCGAAAATAGATCTATCTTTCGGTGGTCTCGGTATAATGCTGTATGAGCCGTTGCCCTGAAACTTAACCACGGCTCGGTGGTAGTATTCTATCGTTGCCAGAAGCACGATTATGGCTAGATTTAACCTTTTAACAAGATAAGAACTACTGATAGCCAGAGGGCTGCAATTTGGCATGTTTGATGATTGAGGTGGATGATCAACATAGCAATTTGCAGCCCTGTAACCCCAGTAGTTTTTAAGATCTGAGGGCGGACAGAATGAGCGCGGGCAGAAGAAAGTGCGGACAGAATAAAGTGCGGACTGACAGACAAAGCCAGCACAATAGTTTTCTTTTACAGAAAACTAAAAACGTTGAAGAATAAAGACGCATAGAGTTGGGAATAACATTTCGTTGAATTTAGAGCAACGCGCTTTTGTTCTGCCACAGAACTGCGATACCTCTTTGACTCTTAAAAGACAGTGGACAATAAATTTCTTCAAATTATTATTATTATTTCGGTAGATGAAGTCTGAAGCCTATTCACATGGAACAAGCACGCCAAAAGGGCCATTGACTTGAAATTCAAGCTTCCAAAGAATGTTGGTTTCAACCTCCCACCGCAGACCCCACACTGCGGCAGTAACTGATCATGATACATAGCCAGTGTATTTTTTGTCGCCTTTGTGGGAGGCGTATGAACCTCGCGACATCAGAGCGGCACGTCACGATGCTAGGGACCATACCAGCGGACCAGCTATATTTAGTCTGACTGTTTCATTACTTGGCAGCGTTCTTTTTAACTCGTTAAAAAATATTTTATTCGGTTCGGATAAAGGTAACAGATTTGTAAATAGTTTTTTTTTATTTAGTTAATAATAGCGTACACTAGGCTACCATTGTTCAACAAAAGGATTTTTGATTGAACTCATAGGCAATATTCTATCAGTTGTAATTGCATGACTGTTGTCATTTCAGGTAATATTCATTAATTTTATAGCTTAAGCTAAAACAATGCAAAGGTATTCTTTCTTAAACATTTTTCTCATATAGTAAATAAGATATGGTAATTATATACAGTATATGTATATACATATATATATATATATATATATATATATATATATATATATATATATATATATATATATATATATATATATATATATAGTATATATATATATATATATATATATATATATATATATATATATATATATTATTATATATATTTATATATGTATATAACTTAAAATGCCCTAGAACATTTTCTTTTAATAAAATTTCTAAATATTAAATCAGATTACATTTCATCCTCTCACTTTCATTAAATTGCAAGTTTGCAGCTTTCGAAATGAAAACCGTAATATTGCACAACAAGATTCCCCTCAGAGATATGAAAATAAATTAGAATTAGTATTAGAATATTGCGCGTGATTTCTATTAAAATCCTGCGCTTAATAATATTATCCAGGTGTACGCTATTATTAATCAGAATCCCCCTATTTACGAATCTGTTACCTTCGTACGAATGTGAATAGATTGTTTTTTAACGAGTTATAAAGGAAGGTATGAAAGTGTTACAATAATGAGAGAAATATGAAGAATTTGATTCCTCATTTTGATTCAAGAGTTCGGAATTCTTCGTAATTCTGTGTGGTAGAACATTAGTGTTATTCTAAATAAAAAAATTACTGCAAGCACGATAAAAAAAAAATAAGTAAAAAATGCGCCGAAGTTTCTTCGGAGCAATCGAGTTTTCTGTACAGCTACCACGGCGTATAATAAAGGCCACAGAAAATAGATCTTTCGGTGGTCTCGGTCCAATGATGTATGAACTCGTGAAACTTTAACCCACTTCCCGGTGGTGGCCTATCCTATATCGTTGCCAGAAGCACGATTATGGCTAACTTTAACCTCTAATAAAATCAAAACTATTGAGATTAGAGGTTGCAATTTGCATGTTTGATGATCGGAGGGTGGATAATCAATATACCAATTTGCAGCCTCTAGCCTCAGGAGTTTTTAAGATCTGAGTGCGGACAGAATAAAGTGCAGACGAGCAGACAAAGCCGGCACAATGGTTTTCTCTTACAGAAAACTAAAATGAAGTTCTGTGAATCCGTATCTTTCAACATCTTCTGTTTTCCTTCATAACTTTCCATAGCAATGTCCATATGTTTATATAAACTCGAAAGGAATATATATATATAATAGATTTATTAGTTTCCCCGAATCTTTAACCTGGCAAAGGAAAAACTCCGGGTGAGGAAAAAAAATATAGGAAAAACTATCTATTAAGGAAGAACACCAAGAAAATGTTGGTCCGCGTCTTCTGAAAAGGCTCGGGTGTCCTTTGAAGATGGGAATTCGACCATTGGCAATGGAAGGAGGAACGTCGGCTTTCATATATAAAAAGAGAGAGAGAGAGAGAGAGAGAGAGAGAGAGAGAGAGAGAGAGAGAGAGAGAGAGAGAAAAGGGGTGGTATTGGGAGCTTTCTTTATTTTTGCTTTTGTTTTTAAATAATAATCAGAAAATCTGGGAAGTTGTTCGCCTTTAGGTTGTACAATTCCACGAAGATTTTTTTTTATGCCAGTATGTTGTAGGCCTTGGAATTTGTTTTTTTACCAGCTCCTGTTTTCCTTTATTCTTAACCCAGTAAAGGAGATCGGGAGGAATCAATCTCTGGAAACAGTGGACAGTCAGATTGTGAAAATTTTGAGTAAAAAGATTTGAAGCAATATTATATCAGGTTTGAATTATATTACTAATATATATATATATATATATATATATATATATATATATATATATATTTTATATATATATATATATATATATATATATATTATATATATATATATATATATATATATATATATATATATATATATATATATATGTGGTCTTGCAGGAGAGAGAGAGAGAGAGAGAGGAGATAAGGAGATGTAAGAGGAGGAGAGAGAGAGAGAGAAGAGAGAGAGAGAGAGAGAGAGAGAGAGAGAGAGAAGGGGTCTAAGAGAGAAAAGAGGAGGAAGATGAGAGAGAGAGAGAGAGAGAGAGAGAGAGAGAGAGAGAGAGAGAGAGAGAGAGAGAGAGAGAGAGAGAGAATGGCAGGAGAGAGAAAGAGGAGGGGAAAGAGAGAGAGAGAGAAAGAGGAGGAGGAGGAGGAGGAGGGGGAGGAGGAGGAGAGAAAATGGAGAATGGGAGTCTGAAGAGAGAGAGAGAGAGCTTGAATTATGGACAAGTGGTACTTCAAGTGGAATATGAGATCACGGTTGCAAATATCCTGTGCATCAATAATGAAAATTGGACGGTATGGGCAATGTACGTATTGGTGAGGGAGAATTTTTGTGCAACAGATAGACGGATGTTTTGGAAATTTGTTGCCTCTCATGAATGAATAACGGTGAAGGGCTGCTGGTAGAGAATGGAATAAGATTCTCTAACGTAGTATGGTTAAATGGTCAATTAGCTACAGTTTCGAAAGGATTGGAGCTGGTATTTAGAGGAAGTCGAATAGAGACGAATGAAAAAGCATTTTAAAGTTTTATGTATATATATGCATATATATATATATATATATATATATATATATATATATATATATATACATATATATATTAATATATATTAACTTATACCTTTCTTATATAAATGCAGGTATATCCTTATTATATATGTATATACATATTAGTATATATATATATATATATATATATATATATATATATATATATATATATATATATATATATAATTTTTTTTTATATATATATGTGTGTATGTATAAATGTATATACCTGCTTTTTATACAAGGAAAAGTATAAGTTATCGCACATGAAAATGTATAAGAATAATTATACATAGGCCTATATGTTTTACATGTATGTGTTACACTTATGTGTTTTATGCACCTTTTACAAGACTATGATAAGTGACTTTTAAACCTTTTATGAAAATAACAATAATCTTCAGCACCTCTTGGAAGAGGGAAATTTTACATTTTATCTATATCGACTGAACTTCAAAAAGTGAATAAAATGAGGACTCTACACAGTGTCCATAATAATCGGTTAATCCTCGTGTCTGTCGGCTCATTAATAAATGCTAAAACCCGTATTTATGCTAATTATTGTTGAACATAACACATTTAATGACATTATGGTTGTCAGTCGAGATTCGATTACAGATTAATGATTTGTTACGCTAAGGTTTTCTTCCTAACCATTATTGATTAAAAAAGTGTTTCTTAAGGTTAAGATTTGCGAATATATCTATCTGTGTACTCAGCCATTTATCTATCTGTTCTATCCGTCTATATACCTATTTATCTAACTACCTATCTACCTACAGTTTATCTATCTACATATATATATATATATATATGTATATATGTGTGTATATATATATATATATATATGTGTATTTATATACTTATACTTATATAATTACATTCCAGTTGTATATATATAGAACTTATAAATATATATAGAGTTTGGTTTATATATAGATATATATAATCTACAATAGAAAAATTATGAAGAAAAAGATGTTTGTATTTTTTCCAAATATGTTGTATTATTAGGTTCTACAGCAAATGATTAAGCTTAGTGCATTTTTCATTACCCATTGGTCTTTATTTCTAATTTGGGTATATTTTTCATTACCCATTGGTCTTTATTTCTAATTTGGGCCTTTTCACGTTTGTAATTCATTTTTAAGAACTCATTTTTTATCATTAAATAATTAAATAATTTTATTCGTTTCGTATATAAATATGATATATTTTCAGCATTTCTGATTTTTATATGGACTCGTTTCAGTTAATAAGTATATTATTTCTCATAGAAATAGTTCTATGTATTGTTTTAATATTATCATTTCAATTTAAAATTTTTCCCCTTTTTCGGCAAAGATATATATTTTCTTTGAAACAATATTACTGATAACCTTTTTAGGTAAAGTGATTCTGGAGCGATTCCCAACAACTGGAACGTCCTTCGAAATTATATTCAGTGCTGTTGTAAAATTGTATATCCCGGAGATCACGGTGATAGAGTGAGTTGAAATAGTCGAGAGAGATTATATAGAAGGAAAAGGGGAAAAAAAAAGCTTCCAGGAAAAGAAGAAAAAATCGAACCATTGTTTGGCGGAAATGTCTGTGCGTGGGACGGATATATTTAAAAAGAGATATATATCCGTGGATATCTATTTTTAGTTTTATGTATAAGAAAACTATTGAGATGGCTTTTGTTTGTCCGTCCGCGCTTTTTTCCGTTCCAGTTGAAAAGTGATGAAAGATAATACATATATATATATTATATATGTATATATATATATATATATATATATATATATATATATATATATATATATATATATATATTATATATATTTGTATATGTATATATTAAAGTATATATCGATAGGATAAATATAGATGAGACATCTTTCATTCCTATCTATAGATCCATTTGCCCATGTACACTGTCATTTGCATCTGCGTAGGACAAGTTGTTCGACCTTTTTGCTTACCCAATATTAACATCTCACTCACCATGGCTCATCATTCCTTGTAATTCTCCTGAGAGAGAACTTCTAATTATTTACCTGTGACATCGTTGATATAGAGTTTGACAAAAGTTTATGTAAGGAGAGCCAAGAGAATGAAATTGTCTAATGAAGGAGGGAAGCTGATTGGAATGAAAATTGAATCTCTGGATGAAGAAAAAGATGTTCTTCTTTGTCGGCCATTTTTTTCCAGATAATATTGTGAAATTTATTAGGTTCTGAAAATGATTAAAAGAGACTTATGAGATTTTTCATTACCTAACAGAGAATATTTATTTCTAAGAGAGAGAGAGAGGAGAGAGAGAGGAGAGAGGAGAGGAGAGAGAGACAGAGATTAGAGGATTGGTCATGTTATTTCTAATTTGGGTAAATTCAAATTTTAAATGAGAGAGAGAGAGAGAGAGAGAGATTTTTATTTAATTGATACAGGCAGTAATATAGAAAGAAACCTATTTTGGTAATTCTATTTCTATATTTAGAGAGAGAGAGAGAGAGAGAGAGAGAGAGAGAATATTTTCGAATTGCAAACTATCTAATGAAAAATCTTTATTAGGCCACGTCCAGAGAGTAGAGAGAGAGAGAGAGAGAGAGAGGCCTGAATTCACTGTTTGAAAACTAATCCAGGTTACAGAGAGAGAGAGAGAGAGAGAGAGAGATGGGGGTTAAGAACCTACTTTATCAAGAAACAATCGAAAATAATTTTATTTGGAGACATCTAATGACGCCATAAATATGATATATCCCACGCAGTGAAAGAGTCAGCATTTAAACAATGAGATTTAAATAATGGAATGGAGGAGCACTGTTGCAGTGGGTGTGGGTTAATAGTGATTTTCGTTATTGGGACAAACGGACGTCGTAAAATTAGTTTGTTCATGCCAAAAATCTCTCTTGACGTGACCTGATTTATATTTTTATTAAGCTTTTTCATTAGTTTCTCTTGATCTTTTGTCAGTTTTTACTGTTAATCTTCTCTTTTGCATTTTGACAAATTATTTAATTTCAATAAAAGACTTTTTTTAATACTGTTTAAATACAATTACATTTGTTTTTCGTAAAATGTTTGGAATCAATGTCTTCCAACTCACTCTGGCCGCACCTGATTTAACTTTTTATTTACTTTTTGTCAAATCATGATTCCTGAGCGATCCCTTAACCACTGGAAACGACCTAAAATTATTTAGCATTTCAATAAAATATTTTTTCAGTCACTGTTTGTAACAAGAGTTTGATACATTGTCCATCTGCTGTCTGTCTGTCTGTAGATCATAATACGGTTCTCTCTCCAATTAGAGCTTGAAAAAGTTGAAGAGGTTTATTTGAATTGTGCGATAAGAGACTTTAACTCGATGAGCGTCCGGGGTCGACACCCCAGAGATATTAATATAGGGAAAAAAACTTACATTGAAAGGAAAAGAAGGAAAAAATCGAATCAAAATTGAAAGGGAATGAGGAAAGGGTCTGTAGACAGAGAGTTAAAATACTTGACTGACTTTTCTGCTTTGATCTAAAAATATTGCTATTTTCGTCCGTGATCGCTCAAAATTCAGTAGGCAAGGAATTTTTAGTTTTAAGAAAAAGAAAAGAGATTGAGAGAGAGAGAGAGTTTGTCCGTCATCATGGTACAAAGGGTAAATTTTTTTTGAAATCCTAATGATTTCTATGGAGAGAGAGAAAAGAGAGAGAAGAGAGAGAGAGAATAATGTATTATATATATATATAAAAGAGATATATATTATCTTGAAATTGAATATTTATATGAGATAGAGATAGAGATACTGAGATAGAGAGAGAGAGAGAGACTAATTTTATATTGATATATATTGAATAAATTTATATATATATATAGTAAAACAAATTTATATGGCTTCCAGAAAATAAATAAAAATATTTAGAATGAAATAAAACAAATATTTTAGAATTAAATGTGGAATTCTTAACTCCATGCAATGGATCCAGGACTAGATTGACTTGAGAGAGAGAGAGTCTTCATTCCTATCTCAGAGAGAGAGAAAAAGGCAATAAATCAATTTTACACTGTCCTTCTCGTTTCTTCCCAAGAAACAGGTTGTCTTCCTTATGCACCTCGGGAGAGCGGCTGTCCATGGTCACCTCATTTTCTCTCTCTCTCTCTCCTCTCTCTCCTCTCTCTTGGGGCTAGAAAGGGAATCTCCTGAGGTTTATGTCAATAATAACATGCACTTTAATCCTGGCATGATTTAGCTAAGGAGTGACCTGGCACCCCAGTTGGATAATTGTTAGTGGATTTGACAAAGTTGAAAGAGAGATAAGAGGACAAGGGATAGCAAAATTGAGAATGGGGGGAGAATAAAGGAAACTCTTGAATAATGCGAGAGAGTTGCATTACAAATTTGATTAGCTTTTCTCCTTTGATGAGGAAAAATGATTGGTGTTTTTATGGGGGAAAATGAGGGCAACTAAAAATTGGCTGTTCTAAACGAGGTGATTGAAGAAAAGAGAGAGAGAGAGCCATTTCTCTGTACTAGATAGCATGTTCATCATTGCAAAGGGTAAAATGATTGGTTGGTCCTAATGATTTATGTGAAAAATGTGGAGAGAGAAGAGAGAGAGAATAATTATAATTATTTCAAACAGTAAAAAGAAAGAATATTTGTGATTTAAGAGAGAGAGAGAGAGAGAGAGAGAGAGAGAGAGAGAGAGAGAGACTAATTTTATCTTGATGAAGAGATTGAGATAAAGATAGAGAACCAAAAAGTAAAACAAAGGATATGGCTTCCAGAAAATAAGTAAAAATATTCTTAAATGAAATAAAACAATTATATTAGAATTCAAATGGTTTAAGCTCCAAAATGGATCCAGAGAGAGAGAGAGAGAGAGAGAGAGAGAGAGAGAGAGAGAGAGAGAGAGAGAGAGAAAGAGAGATAAACTGGAAATTTTTCCAATCAGGCAAGAAAACATCATTCTCTTCCTTAGAGAAAGAAAACCTCATTTTGGTGAAATTCATTAAACTGATATCTCAGGAGCTTAGAAGAGAGAAGAAAGAGTTTAGAGAGAACAATGAAGAGAGATGAAAAGAGAGTGTCGACAGAGTTATTAATATAGCTGGTTAGGAGAGGCGAATTAAATAAAACGCTAAAATTGAAAGGGAAGAAGCAGAAACGAAACTAATGAAATAATCAAGTTAAAAATCTAGGCCTTTGATCCAGAAAGAGTTTTTTTATGGGGGAAAATCAGACGAGAGAATACAAACGAGGAGAGAGAAAAGAGAGAGAGAGAGAGAGAGAGAGAGAGGGAGAGAGAGATGATTATGGTACAAGGGTAAAATGAAAACTGATAAAGGGCTAATGAAATGGGAGAAAAGAGAGAGAGAAGATCCAGGCAGAATACGTATGATTGATACAACAGTAAAGAAAGTAGAGATCTTGAAATTGAAGAGAGAGAGGAGAGAGAGAGAGAGAGAGAGAGAGAGAGAGAGAGAGGGGTTTTTGGAGAGCAGTATTGAAAAATTTATAAACTGACAAAAGAAACAGTGATATGGTTTCCGAAAATAAATAAAAAAAAAAATCAATAAAAAATCTAGGCTTAAGCTCATCAAAAGATCCAGAGAGAGAGAGAGAGAGAGAGAGAGAGAGAGAGAGAGAGAGAGAGAGAAAAAGGAGATAAATCTGAAATTTTTCCAATCATGTCCTTCTTGTTTCTTCCTCAAGAAAACATCATTAATGACGCCTTATGCTCCTCGAAGTGGAGGTTCCCCAGTGGCATTTGCCTCTCTCTCTGATATTTAACTCTGATAAATTTGAATCAATGAACTATGGTGATAAAAGAATGAATATAAAGGATAAAATGAGAGAATGAGAGTTAAAGATCAGTGATGTTGAACGATGATGAGAGAATGATAATTAAATAATGGAATGGGTAAAAATGGGAATGTTGCAGTCAAAACTGGGTTAATAGTGATTTTATGTTATTTATAAAATGACGTCCATTTAAAATGTAATATGGTTCATTAATTACCAAAAGGATATTTAGAGAGTCTACTCATTTACAGCTAGAATAGAAGAAGTTAAGGACCTTGACTACTGGGAGAAAGACTACAATTTTAAATTTATATAGTCTTTGAAGAGACCTGGTAATTTATATTTGAAAACATCATGGAACTTTTTCAAAGAGCAAGCAGAGGCAGATTCTTGCCAATCTTGAAAAATTCCTGAGTTGTTAATCCACTCTCGCACCAGCATCGATAATGCAGCGTCTATTCAATGCGCTACCAGCTCATCTCCTTTTGAAGTAGATTGTTTAAGAATTCGATAAAATATTTTTTACCATCCAAGACTGGTTTGTAACGAAGAATTAGCAACTCTTGGTAGACATCAAAGGTGCCTCACACTGGAGGGACCTGGGCAAACCTGAACGAATTGTAAGGTCTCTAAGGTAAGGTCTCTCTCTCTCTCTCTCTCTCGTTGGGGCTTAGAAAAGGAATCTAAAGAGGTTTATGTCAATAATAACAATGAAGCACTTTAATCCCGTATGAAAAGCTATGAGTGTCGACACCTCAGTTATATTAATATAGCTGAACAATAAACTTATATTGAAAGGAGAGATAAGAGACAATTAAATATTTCAAAAGCAAAATTGAAAGGAAATGGGGAGGAGAATAAAAGGGAACTAATAAATGACGAATAGACAGAGAGTTGCATTACAAATTCTTATTAGCTTTTCTGCTTTGATCGGGCGAAAAAATATTGTTTTTTTTATGGGGGGAAAATCACTGACGTAACTAAAATTCAGTAGGCATGAATATGTAAAACGAGGTGATTTGAAGAAAAGA
>NC_089763.1:22330994-22345994 GCF_040412425.1 Macrobrachium rosenbergii | reverse complement strand
TCCAGCGGTATTTATATGCGTATGGGAGAGGGATTTAAAGCCCTTGTTTTTCCACGCGGTCCAGCGGTATTTATATGCGTATGGGAGAGGGATTTAAAGCCCTTGTTTTTCCAATTTTATGAGCTGGCTTTCTTCAGTCCTTTAATTCTTTAATTATCCTCCTCCTCCTCCTCCTCCTCCTGTGTAGCCCCGCCCTCGTGACCTTGACCTTTCTCTGCCTGCGGCAGGTTCTTCCAGTGTTTTTGTGCGTTGTCTATTGTCATGATATATTTCTGGTCTCCAGTAGATCATTGTGCATTTGAAGGCTCATACAATCAGTCTGGCCGTTTTGTTTGTATTCTTTGTCTATTGTCGTTTATATATATATATATATATATATATATATATATATATATATATGTTATAAAATATATATATATATATATATATATTTCTGGGTATATATACACACACATATATATATCCGAATCCGATTCCAGTATTGCCTGCCATTACATTGTTTGCGCATATCTTGAAGGCTCTTTTATTTGTTTCACTACAACCATTTATGGCTCGTTTTGTTTATTATTCATTAACGGATAGAGAAGGGAATGCATATAAACAAATGACAGTATATATATATATATATATATATATATATATATATATATATGTATATATATATATATATATATATATATATATATATATATATATATGACTGTTGTTTATACAAACATAGAATACATACATTTTATATACATATATATATATATATATATATATATATATATATATATATATATATATATATACACATATATATACATACATACATATACATATACATATATATTTATCATACACAATTGTATGTATAACGGGGATCATTTCAGGATCATCTCGGAGATATTTATTCTCTTTCTAAGACTATCTCTCTCAAAACAGTGAGACTTTTCTCTCTCTCTCTTACCTCTCTCTCTCTCATCGTTTGGTATCCGTAGAATAACCGACACGTTGTTGTTGTATTGTATTAAGCCAACTCTTGTGTTGGCACGGGCCTTTCCTTGTCGTAGGTGATCTGAAAAATTCAGAAGGTCATTTGTTATAGGAAATTTGAAAGAGAAGTAGAGACAGTTGTTGATGGTTCAGTGGCAGGGGGCCATCAACGGATAGTAGTAGGAAGATCTTTGAAAAAAAAATAGAGAAACATTGCAGTTTTGTTTTATACCCCAAGAGTCCCTAATTTCTTAGTGGTAGAGTAGTTTAGATGGGGATGAGTTGAGGAGGATGATGGTGGTAGTTAAGAGGGCCATTGGTTTGTTTTGGTCTTATGAACCGGACACGCGGTCCAGCGGTATTTAAAATTTAAAGCCCTTTTTATTGGTCCAGCGGTATTGCGTATATGCGTCTTCTAAAAGAGTATATCAACAATTATCTTAAAAACCAAAGAAAATTAGTTATTGTTCAATGTTCAGTATTGTGCCATTACATTGCGGCTAAGAAGATATATATATATATATATATATATATATATATATATATATATATATATATATATATATATATATATATATATATTACTGCTTGTTACCTTACTGAGAATTCATGAATATATCAACAATTATGTCAAAGGAAAAAAGAAAATAGTTGTTGGTCCAATATCCAAAGATATGAATATTACTACTTGTTACCTTCATGGAAATTCATTAATATTATTTTGATATTTCCTTAGACCCAATGAAATGAAAATTAATTTTTATTTTGTTTATCAATCACTTCATAGCCTTTGGTAATACCCACGAGATACGAATTCGTTTTTCATGACAATCTGGCAAGGTTCTCTCTTAAAATGAATGATTTTTCAACTTTAAACTTATGTTATATGGAAATTCATTAATATTACAATCCGCACAATTTTAATTTTTTTTTTATTTTTGGAATATGTGTATATTGATTTTGGTCAACTTTACAATCCGCATTTTTATATATATTTTTTATTTTATATATATATATATATATATATATATATATATATATATATATATATATATAAATATATATACATATACTCAGACCCAATATATATATATATATGTGTGTGTGTGTGTTTGTGTGTGTGTTGTGTGTGTGTATATGTGTGTACATATATATATATATATATATATATATATATATATATATATATATATATATATATATATATATATATAATGTACTCTTGTGTGTGAATAGATTCATTATTTTACATTAGGATCGAATAACCTAAATCATGAGGCACTAAGCCGTTCTCCCAAAACCCGAAGTTTCCAATGGAAGGCAATATTGCCGTAATGCCCTCCCGGTCACTGGCGCTACAGGACTGCTGATGTTTTTAACGACCTCCAGGGAAATGCCGAATCCTCTCTCTCTCTCTCTCTCTCTCTCTCTCTCTCTCTCTCTCTCTCTCTCTCTCTCTCTTGGAAGTAAAGTCGAAACCGGTCAGGACCTACACCCCTCCCTTATTTTTCACCTGTTGCAATGTGTGACAAACGAATCACGTGTTAAAGTGATTATAATCGTGTGTATGTATATATATGTATATGTGTATACATATATACCTGTATATCTATATATACATTATATATATATATATATATATATATATATATATATATATATATATATATATATATATGAATATATATATATATATGAATATATATATATATATATATATATATGTATGTATATATATATATATATATATATATATATATATATATATATATATATATATATATATATATATATGTATATATATATATATATATATATATATATATATATATATATATATATATATATATATATATATATATATATATATATATATACATTTATATTATATATATAAGTATATGTACATATAGCCTATATATATAATATATATAGATTGGAGACAGATAGATGATACTTTAGATTGTTTTAAAAACCATTCGCAACAAAATCGTTCACAACACTCCATCATGAAAACTAAAATACTCCGTATATTTATAACTGCACCAAAAACGGCAAATTACATTTTCAAGACACCAAAGAAAAACACACACATTCCCTTTTATAAACGTCCTGAAAACAAAGCAGCACAAGATTCCCTTTCTGTAAAGTCGACAGATAATAATAATAATCCTTCACAGTGAAACTTGGGGACCTGAGAAGTCAAGCGTTTCGAGCTTTTTTCAGGAAACTTTTGCCTCCCGTTTTGCAACTTTGGGATTTGAGCGATGCGAAGTTACTTCAATTTATCATCTTTATCAGCAGCATCACACAGCATCCCTTTGGGCACGGGAGAGGGGAAAAAAAATCATTCTCTCTCTTGAGAGACGATGCTACTAAACTTAAGCATGAAAAGATTGATAGGATGGGGGGGGGGAGTTCTTGGGTAAAGAATCTTGTATTTCTCTCTCTCTCTCTCTCTCTCTCTCTCTCTCTCTCTCTCTCTCTCTCTCTCTCTCTCTATATATATATATATATATATATATATATATATATATATATATATATATATATATATATGTATTATATATATATATATTGTATTATGTATATATTCTGTATACACACACACACACACACACACATACACACACACATACACATATATATATATATATATATATATATATATATATATATATATTCTGATCATCATTACCAGTCTCTTGGGAGTACCAGGTTTCACTTATATTCATTATATCTATTTTTTCGGTTTGGGCTAGTTCTTCTAAGAACTCTATTATCTATATATATATATATATATATATATACACATGTATGTATATATATATATATGCACATACACACATGTGTATATGTATATATGTATATATACAGTATGTGTGTGCGTGTGTGTATATGTGTGTAATATCTAAATACACACACATATATACTATATATATATATATATACATATACAATGTGTGTATGTTTGTGTGTATATATGTGTGTGTAATATCTAAATACATTCGTGTGCTGTATGTTTGTCTGAGCGTTAGAAAGTAAGTGAATTCGGCCAAATGCACGGTGTCCTCCTTATCTGAATTATTAAACAGCGAGAGCACAGTCCCCCGCAACCATGTTCAAAATTAAATATTTCATTTTATTGCAAACTGAAGTTTTTTTTTTTTGTATCGAAACGCTTGCACAGCGTTTAAAAAAAATGAAATATTGCAATTGCAAATCATTTATAATCTGCATTGTATTATGCGGCCGGGGGCTTTGTAAGAGGAAAACCAGGCCATTTCATACCGCAGTCATTTTATATCATGTAATAAAAGGAGCGAAAATTAGTTCTATTTGTATACAAAAAGGAGAGAGAAAAATTCCCGATGGTGGGGTTGTGGGGTGGGAGGGTGTTTGATGTTAGGGTGGGAAATGGGTTGTGGGGGTTGCCATGGGTTGGGGGCTTCTACCCGAGGCCTAATTTATTAGCTTTTATTTTTTTATTATTTTTTTTGCAACAGAATCCACACTTTTATATCTGAAATGGTCTGATGCATTTGTATTATTGACTATTTTTATGTCATGAATCATATATGATCTGGTTGCAACACTGATTCTCATTTAATTGGAACACACTCGAGCGCGCGCGCACACACACATTTTATAGATAGATGTATATATATATATATATATATATATATATATATATATATATATATATATATATATATATATATATATATATATATATATATATATGTATGTATATGTATATGTATACACACACAGTATATTTGTGTGTGTGTGCATGTGTATGTGTAATGTGTGCATGTGAGGGATGAAGTTGGGTGACGTTGGTATAGTTAAGGAATATCCCAAGCAAATTTTGTTTCCAAAGTCACAACTTATAGATAAAAGTTTTATGAAAAGGAATACTTTCATTAGTTTTCTTTTATCTTCCTATGGCACATTATTAAAGAATGCTGAAAATACTTTGTCTGTATAAATTGTTCGTCTCTGCTGGAGGAAGCTTAACAAAGTCAAGATAGTCATGCAAAGCCCCCGATGATCAAGGCATTTGATCATAAACAGATCTAAAGGTGAGAATAGAAAAATAATATGAAATAATAATCGAATCAGTAAACGAACACGAAGCAAACACTTTATACGCTACAACCTGGCAAAAACCTGGCAAAGAACATGTAGGCAAAAATAAAAATGAATTCATAAATTTCGTCTCCACACATGTACTGGGGCAATAAACAATATATGTCAACAGCTACATCTCATAACGCAGAATTCTGTCAGCTCAAATATCAACAATGAAACAACGACGGCGAAGTAAAAAAAAAAATGTGAAAAAATATAATGTTGTTGGTTTGAAGTATAAAAATGCTTTTTATTTCGAAACATTAAGTGCCGTCAGATGCGATATATTAGACAGCTGGTTACACTGAGGGAAAATGCGGTTGACACTCATTACTTTTTTTATGCAAAATTAATATCCGACCGAACTTGGTAGGATTAATAAATGAATACGAATTAAAACTCTTGGAATTTATTTAAATCGTTTATTTTGAGCGTTTCAAAAATCTAAAGGAAATAATGACCAGAGGTTTTAATAAATGTTTGTGTTTGTAATGTCTCGTTTTTTATGTTTAATTTTCATATATCCTGAGGAGAATTTTTGGATAATGTATTTGAGTAGAAAATAACGAATATGTTTTAGTTTGTAATATCTCGTTTTTTATGTTTAATTTTCATATTTCCTGAGGAGGATTTTTTGAATATGCATCTGAGTAAAACTAATGTATAAATATATATACATATATATTATATATATATATATATATATATATTATATATATATATATATGTATATATATATGCTATTATATATATATATATATATATACTCTCTATATATATACAAGTTGAATATACATAAAGATATCCCAAGGAAATATCATTATTATATAATATAGCAAATACTATAATATATATAGAATATATATATAAGATTTGGCAATATTTAAACGTTTTTCATATATGCTAGCAAACAGTAAAAACATTATATCATATATATATATATTATATATATATATATATATTTATATATATATATAGGTTTATAGAACATATAATATATATATATAAATATACATAAAACTGGCCTTTTTCTTACACACACACACACACATGTATACAAGTTGATTATACAAGAAGATATCCCAAGGAAATATCATTATTCAAATAAAAGGAGCACATACTCCTAATAACATAAGGAACATTATATAATAAGACACTTTGTAATATTTAAACGTTTTTCCAAATCGATGGAAAGCAACCAAACAGTGAGAAAGAGAACGAAAAGAAAACATTCAACTGACTCATTATAAAATACCATTCCAAATTCCGAGTACAATAATAGATACTGATTTCCAAACACTCTATTGTGAATGGAAGGTTTTGAAGAGGAACATAATAATCTGTTGCAGTGAAAGAGAGACATTTAAAACTGGCCTTTTTCTTCGGGAGCATTTTCCCTTCTTCCTCCAGGAACGTCATTGAACTGGAATATTGGAAAGAATCGTGAAATAATAATCATTTCATATGCGGTAAAGACATGTGAATGAAATATTGATCGTACACTTTTACGTAGGATATAATATATATATATATATATGTGTTAACGGAAATATATGCCAAAGAAAAAGATTTATATGTTCATAGTATATATATATATATATATATATATATATATATATATATATATATATATATATATATATATATATATATATATATAAATATAACATATATATATGTATATATATATATATACATTATAGATATATATATCTATAAATGTGTAAATATATATATAATAATATTATATATATATATCTATATTATACAATATATATATATATATATATATATATATATATATATATATATATATATATATATATATATATGTAATATTTTATATATATATATATATATATATATATCTAATATATATATGTATATATATATATATATATATATATATATATATACAGTATACTGGGGTTTCAAAATTAGAGCCCTCCACAGAACAAATGGAAAGTACATTATTTTAAGCTTTATTTAGCTTTATTTTCATTTTACATTCTTGTATTTTCAGACTGGATGACGGAGTTAGATACAGCCATGGCTAATGACCTGGGGAGGAAATCAGATTGGATTGACCAATCCGGGCTATAACCTTCAGAGGAGGCCAGGATGCTGGCGATCCTTCATTTCACGTTCCTGAATAGCTCAATACATTAAAAAGAGAAGAATCCTTTGTTAAACTAAATAAAAATCCATATAACTGTCATTGCGAAGAGTGAAAATCTTGGAAGGTCTGTCCTTTTTCAGGAGTCAAAAGACATCATAGCTGAGGCAGTGGGTAGACTAAGAAAGTCTTTAGGTAAATTGGTTCTTGAACTAGAAACAAAAAAGAAAAGAAGAGAAGTTATAGTGCTGTATATCGAGTTGAAAAAATCTGGTATCAAAGCCATTTCATGTTATCAGCAAGCCCAACATCACTCAGCAACAGAGAGAAGACTGCATGGTTTTGTGGTTCATTTCTTGAAGATTGGGATGAAGCTGATAGCTAAATACATTGTAAAAATAGATGAATCCTTTGTTAAAAGAAACTGGAACAGAAATCCATATGACTGTCAATCATTGAAAAGAGTGAGAATCTTGGAAGGCCTGGAGTCCTTTCTCAGGGAGTCAAAAGACATCATAGCTGAGGCAGTGGTGACCAAGAAAGTCTTTAGGTAAATTGGTGCTTGAACTAGAAACAAAAGGGGAAAGAAGAGAAGTTATAGTGCTGTATACAGAGTTGAAAAAATCTGGCATCAGCCATTTCATGTTATCAGCAAGCCCAACATCACTCAGCAACAGAGAGAAGACCGTGCATGGTTTTGGTGGTTCATTTCTTAAAGATTGGGATGAAGCTGACTTTCTCCATGTTACGTGACTAGATGAATTCTTCATTTACACAGTTAGGAAGCCAAATCATAAAAATGACATCATTTGGGCTGCAAAGTTGGATGATATCAGCGATGACGTGCGCTATCGCCAAGTTGTGAAATTTTCTGAATGCTTGGGAATTTTTCTCTGTTTCACAGCCAAATGGTTAATGTGGATCATCAAAGAAAAAGGACAGCCATGGAACTGCAAATACTTCCAGAGAAACTGTGCTTACTAGTGGAGTATTTCCTGTCCTCAAGATCCTGAAAATGTGTTATCTGTTGAAGAAGTCACATTTTTGCGTGATAAGGCCATGTTTCAAGCTCTTTCAGACGCAGGAGCTGCTTCTGAACAGTGGTATCGATTTATTCTCGTCAAGTGAATTTCAGGTAGTCCGTGACCTTATTAGTGTGTGAAAACAATGGTATCTTGAAGGATCGTGGTTGAAATGCGACAGTGAACTATGATGAGCATATACAAGCCTCGACGACCTGTAAGAGAGTTGACTGAAGAGCTCAGGGAAATGGAGTTTGAGTCTCAGCTTTTTTACGATTTGCTGAAATCATACTCTCAAGAATGCAGGCTGTGGTACAGGCAGATGGAGACCACACAAAATATTAAATACTCAAAGAGAAACTTAAATAAATACCTGTTCTGAATTACTTTGTTTTTGTCCATATCAACTTTTAGTTTATGCTGTAGAGGGAGCTCTCATTTTGAAACACCCTGTGTGTATGTATGTACATGTATATACATACATATATATATATATACACTATGAACATATCCTATGAACATATTTCGTTTTCTGGCGTGCGTTTGGTTAACATGACACATATTTCTATCCTATGTAGAAATATTACGATCAATATTTTATTCACGTCTGTACCGCATGTGAAATCGTTACTATTTCAAAACTCTTTCCAGGTTCCAGCTCAATCACAGTTCCTGGGAGAAGAGAGAAAATGCCGTTTATTGCTACGCAATGCGATTCAATGCCAAGGAGAATCATTGCCGAATGTGTGTTTTTTTTTTACCTTCACCGGAACTTAGGAATATATCCTTAGGTTCATTTACTGAGGTGATTAGTAACAAATCCACCCCCTTATTTTACTGTAATTAAAAAAAATCGGCATGGGTTGCCGTAAATATTTACAACATATAAAAGCCTTCCAACTGCGTTGGACAGAAAAAAAAACAATGTATCAATAAAAAATGAAAAATATATATCAGTACCAAAAACTTAATATATCAATAAAAAATGTGGAATATATGAAGTAAAAGACACTTAATAACTGTTTAAGGAATTCTCCTTCTCAGTCTGTATTCAGTTATATTAAAATTTTTAATGATACCATTTATTGCAAGCGAATTTTACAATTATCCTCGTATCCGCCAGAGAGCTAACTACATCTTTCAAAAGCGCCATGTAATTTCAAGATGGAAAGAGAGAGAACATTCATGAATTACTGCCAGTTTTGGCAGCTGAAGAAAATGTATATTCCATTCATGTTGGATGACGTGGCACTCTATTGCACTGAGATAGGAGGGACTCGACTTCATATCTGTTGCTGAACATGAAAGCTTGAATGTTTGAATGTTCTATTTACGTACTTGCTCGTTGCATTCATGGAAGGCTTTGCAATGTACAATTCTTTGGTTATAATTTTTTAATAGCAGCTTATTATTCATTTTATTAAGGTACAAATTTCAGGATATAATTTTGTAATATCATCTTATTCATTTTAGTAAGCTACAAAGTTCAGGATATAATTTTGTTATATCTTATTCATTTTATTATTCTACAAATTACAGGATATAATTTTGTAATATCTTATTCATTTTATTAAGGTACAAATTTCAGGATATAATTTTGTAATATCAAATTACAGGATATAATTTTGTAATATGTTATTCATTTTATTAATCTACAAATTTCAGGATATAATTTTATAATATTTTATTCATTTTATTAATGTACAAATTTCAGGACATAATTTTGTAATATAATTTTATTCATTTTAATAAGGTACAAATTTCAGGATGTAATTTTGTAATATCATCTTATTAATTTTTATTAAGGTACAAATTACAGGATATAATTTTGTAACATCTAATTACTCAGCTTATTTAGTTTACAATCATGTCTCAGCATGTATTTTGATAAATGTATTAAAATGATAAAAAAAAACGTTGATCCGAATACTTTGATTATTATTTCTATTAGCCTTAAAAAAAGTTTAGGCAGTCCCATGTATCTAAATTTTATCTCTGAAAATTTTGGAAAGTCTGAAACCAAGAAATTCTTAATGAAAATATTCGGAGATCCCAACAGTTCTGGGAATAATAAATAATACAGCAAAAACTATATATTAAATTTTTGAAGTTGCAGTCTATATTAAATATAAATTATTTAGAAATACTGCCAAAATGACAAGCCCCAGCAGTGTTTCTTCATCACTGGTTGCAATCAAATATCAAATAAATCTAAAGCTTTAGAATATGTCATTAACATATAATTCAACGAAAGCCTCCCACACTTTTATGATGTTTCGAACATTGTTTAGAAATAATTTTCGTTCGAATAGATGTCAACCATTATAAATGATTGTCCGGGGCTCGAAGTGATAAAATGATGCTTGTTCTATTGTTCCCTTGGAAAAAGTGGTAATACCCAACGCAATGTTGTGCAATATCTATCAGTATCTATCAGTATATAATATATATATATATATATATATATATATATATATATATATATATATATATATATATATATATATATAAACATATATAATATATATATATATATATATATATATATATATATATATATATATATATATATATATATATATATATATATATATATATAGGTATACATATATATACATATATATATACATATATATATATATATATATATATATATATATATATATATATATATATATATATATATATATGCATACACACACATATTTACATATGTAAAATACAAGGTTCGATAAGGAGACTGATAGCTATTGCACATCATGAGTTACAGAATTATATACCATTTTGTTCAAGGGCACAGTACAACAAGCATCATTTTATCACTTCGAGCCACAGGCAAATCATATATAATGGTTCGCATCTATTCCGGGGCAGGAAAATTATTTTCCTAAACATTGAAGGTTCCAAATTAATTTGGCAGTGTAGAGACTCGTTGAATTATATGTTGCAACGACTGTATTCTAAAGGCTTTGGGTTATTTATTTTGATATTTTGATTTTTAACCGATGGTGAAGCGCAGTGCTACGGGGCTTATTGATTTTGGCAGTATTTCACAGGTAATGTGCATTGTAATGTAAATTGTAGCGTCAAAAATTTAATATATACTTTTTTTAACAGCCATTGCATTTTGAAAAATATTCCATTCATTTTTGCAGTATTTATCAGGTAACGTGTATTGTAATGTAAATTGTAGCGTCAAAAATTTAATATATACTTTTTTTAACAGCCATTGCATTACGAAAAATATTCCATAACTGTTGGGATCTCGGAATATTTTCATTAAGAATTTCTTGGTCTCAAACTTTCCAAAGTTTTCAAACATGAAAATTAGATACATGAGACTGCCTAAACTTTGTTTTTTGAAAGGTTAACAGAAATAATAATAAAATTATTCGGATTAATACTCTTTTTGATAATTTTTAGTGCATTTATCAAAATACATGCGGATACATGGTTGTAAGCTTAATAAAATTAATAAAATAATGTTACAAGATTCTATCCTGAAATTTGTACCTTAATAAAATGAATAAAATAATGTTACAAAAGTCTATCCTGGAATACGTACCTTAATAAAATAAATAATATTACAAGCTATCCTGAAATTTATACCTTAACAAAATGAATAAAATAACATTTCAAAATTATATCCTGGAATTTTTACCTTAATAAAATTAAGAAAATATTAACAAATTATATCCTGAAGTCTGTACATTAATAAAATGAATAAAAAGTTTTTACAAAATTATATCCTGAAATTTGTACCTTAATAAAATGAACAGAATAATATTACAAAATTATATCCTGAAATTTGTACCTTGCAAAGCCTTCCATGAATGTAGCGAGCAAGTACGTAAATAGAACATTCAAGTATTCAAGATTTCTCATGGTCCAACAGATATGAAAGTCATTTCACTCCATCTCGGTACAGCCAAATTACAGTTATCCAACATGAATGGAATATACATTTTCTTCAGCTGCCCAAACTGGCAGTAATTCGTGAATGTTGTCTCTCTTTACGTCTCGAAATTACATGGCGCTTTTGAAAGACGTAGTTAGCTCTCGTTTGCAGTAAATGGTATCATTTAAAAATTTTAATATAACAGCTAAATATAGACTAAGAAGGAAAATTCCTTAAACAATTAGTATGTTTTACTTCATATATTTCACATTTTTAATATATATTTCACATTTTTATATATATTTCACATTTTTATTGATATATTTAATTTTTTTTATTCTGTCCAACACAGTTGGAAGGTTTTAATATGTCATAAATATTTACAGTAATATGCCGAATTATTTTTTTGAAATTGCAGTCAAATAAATGGGGTGGATTTGTTATTAATCACCCCAATAATTAAACCGAAAGATATATTACTAAGTTCAGGCGAAGATAGAAAAAAACACGATATTTGCACTGATTCTCTTCGGCATTGAATCGCATTGCGTAGCGATAAACGGCAAATGGCTAAGTAAAACTTTCGCTTTTTGGCAACAAGCTGCAAAATGCAGTGATTTATTTCTGCAATGGGAAACCTTTCAGAGCTGACATTGGTATTTAATCAAAAACGATTTCAAATTGCAGCAACAAAGCTTGGATTGTTTTAAGGTTGCATTGTTTCTTCTCTTATGGATAGATATTCCTATAATAATAATAATAATAATAATAATAATAATAATAATAATAATAATAATAATAATAATAATAATAATAATAACAATAATAATAATATTTTATTATTATTATTATTTATTATTATATTATTATTATTATTATTTTCACCGGCTGAACCTGGAAAAGATGACCACTAGAAATTGAGCTTCAAAGAATAAGGCGTTCTTTTGAAAAAGTAATAGAATAATATTATTATTATTATTATTATTATTATTATTATTATTATTATTATTATTATTATTATTATTATTTTCCAGCGGATGAACCCTGTTCGTATGGAAAACAAGCCCACAGTGGCCACTGACTTGAAATTCAAGCTCCAAAGAATATAGCGTACATTGAAAGTAAAGTATTATTATTATTATTATTATTATTATTATTATTATTATTATTATTATTATTATTATTATTATTATTATTATTATGAATTTGTTAATTTTTTTTTTCTTTAAAAGGCGAGATTTCTTGTTTCTGTATTTTCCTTTATTTCCTGTTCCTTGTTTCGAATGAGTACCACATGCTTTGGAAGCTTGAATTTCTCATGAATAAGGTTCATCTTCTGAATAATAATAATAATAATAATAATAATAATAATAATAATAATAATAATAATAATAATAATACCTTCTTGTTGATTTTTTTGAGATTCAGACCTTCTATTACTTTTTTTCAAATGAACGCCATATTCTTTGAAACTTGAATTTAAAGTCAGTGGCCCTGTGGGCTTGTTCCATATCAACATTGTTTATATTCTGAATAATAATAATAATAATATGTAATAATAATAATAATAATAATAATAATAATAATTGTATTGTACAGATAATAATAATAATAATAATAATAATAATAATAATAATAATAATAATAATAATAATAATAATAATAATAATAATAATAATAATAATGTAGTTGTGGTTTTCAGACGTATATGAGAATAATGAATAGTACTGTGATTTCCAGCTGAAACTGCACCAGCAACTTCCTAATGAAAACATCCATGTTTCCTTCGCTCTTACGAGAAAAATAATGACTGAAAATTATGGACCGATTCCCATATATCCAGCTACAAAACACCAGAACGAATTTCGGCGACTGCTAATCAAATGTCGTTATCGTCGAGTGAATCTCCTACTTCAGAGAATAATTGCATTAAGCGTAATTAATTATGCAGAATTACTCGGGGCGTTATTTACTTCATTTCCCTTAGGTCATTAGAGTACTAGACTAATTCGCCTAATTTTGCACGTAATTAGCATTATCTCGAGGCGAAGCCCTTCGTAATTTATTGCGTTTCTGCGCGATGATTATGAGATTTATTAGTACAGCTTCTTGATAACTAATATTCCCCTGTGTGGATCTCTTAAAGTGTAAGGACAGCATAAAATTTCTAATACATTTTTGTTTCATTTTGTAACACAATTAACCATCTGGTATTCTTGTTCTTTTTGTTTACTTTGTAACTTTTTCAACTGTCTTATTTGTGCCCAGATGCATGAATAAACGTGAAAGCGCTTGGTACTGAATTTCTGCCTGTTATTTTTTGTAGGATTCAACATATACTGAAGTCACGTGCATCCATTGTGATTTTTTTAAGCATATATATATATATATATATACATATATATATATATATATATATATATATATACATACATATATATATATATATATATATATATATATATATATATATATATATATATATATTTCATTTCTCCTGAAGTCTAAATGTTTCTTCACTATATTTTTCTGATTTTTATCTTTGGTTTCTTGAAATTGTGGAATCTATTTTTCCGACTAAAGAATGGTTTAGATCGTTACAACGACTATATATATATATATATATATATTCTTATATTCTTCAATATATATATATATATATATATATATATTATACATATATATATATATATATATATACATACAGGTATAAAATAAGACTTATACAAATAAATTTCAAGTAAAAATAATGTTATCAATGATCAAATCGTTTGGTCAGGTAAATCATTATGATATACTATACCCTTGCACAATGCCCTAGTGAATAATAAATAATATTAAGGTTTATAACA
>NC_089763.1:22303494-22328494 GCF_040412425.1 Macrobrachium rosenbergii | reverse complement strand
AATCAATAAGCTATCATGAAAGTTTGACCAGACTGGGGCTGGAGGTTTCCGTTTTTCTTCGTGCGTTTCCATTAATGCACGTTTCGCTCACTGCTCCAGGTTTTCTGGCGTTTAAGAATGTGTTTGTTTATCTTTCGAAATGATTTGACTAGTTTCAGAGCATTCTTCAACCTGCCTTGTGTAAGAAAGAGAAGAGTAAGAATATGGCTTTCTTTATTAAGTACAATAAAACCTCTGGAAGAGATTTTATTGGTTTCAGAGCTTTCCTCATCCTTACTTGTGTATAAGGGTGAAGAGTAGGAATATAACTTCTTTATTAGGTAAAATTAAATCTCTGGAAAAGATCTGAGTAGTTTCAGAGCATCCCTCAACCTTCCTTTCTGAGTGTAGGGTAAGAATATGGCTTTCTTTATTAGGTACAATAAAATCTCTGAAAACTATTTGATTGGTTTTAGGGTATTCCATGAATATGACTTTCCCTATTAAGGACAATAAAATCTCTGGAAAAAATTTCATCGGTTTCAGAGCATTCCTCAACCTTCCTTGTTGAGTGTAGGGTAAGAAGATGGCTTTCTTTATTAGGTAAAATAAAATCTCTGGAAATAATTTGATTGGTTTCAGAGCATTCCTTAACCTTCCTTGTCTGTAAGTATAGATATGACTTTCTTTATTAGGTACAATTAAATCTCTGGAAAAGATTTTATTGGCTCTAGGGCATTCCTCAACCGTCCTTGTTTATAAGAGTGTAGAGTTAGAGTATGACTTTCCTTATTAGGCGCAATAAAATCTCTGAAAATTATTTGATTGGTTTTAGAGCATTCCTCAAAAATACCTGTTTATAAGAGTGAAGATTAAGAATATAAATTCTTTATTCGGGGACAAGAAAATCTCTGGAAAGGATTTCATCGGTTTCAGAGCATGCCTCAACCTTCCTTTTGTGTAGGAGTGTGGAGTAAGGATATGACTGTTTTTTTTTTTTTTTTAGGATAAAATCTTATTGGTTTCAGGGCATTTCTCATCCTTCCCTGTGTATAAGAGTGTAGATTAATAATATACCATTCTTTATTAAGGAAAGTAATATTCTTGGTTTCAGGTCGTTCCTCAACCTTCCTTGTGTTTAAGAGTATAGAGCAAGGATATGACTTCCATTATTAAGGACAAAATTTCATTCGTGTTAGAGTATTCCGCAATCTTCCTTGTGTTAAAGAAAATACAGAAAAGATATAAAAATGCATACCTCTGGATAAGATTTTATTCATTTTAGAACATGCTCCAACCTTCCTTGTATTTTAGAGCACAGGTTTTGCCTAAGAAAGAATGACTTTGATCTGACTGCATATAGAGCATATAGTATTTATGTAACCTCAGGAGCTTTTTCAGTGTTATGTTTTGATCGATACCTTTACTTCACTCTCTTCTTAGTATATGATACTTTCTGTACCATAGGGCAGTTAGTACTTGTGTAAATATTATATTTCTCTTTTTTGTAAAGGGATGCGCATTCTACTGTTTCCTTTGCTTCGTAGTCACGTGGCATCTTGACCAATGATAATAATAGCAGTAATAATAGTAATAATGATAACACTCTTTTTAGTTTTCTGTAAGAGAAAACTATTGCGCCAACTTTGCTGGCACTTTTTCTGTCTTTCTCGGAGATCACCCACCCTTCAATCATCAAACATGCTAAATTGTAGCCCTCTAGCCTCAGTAGTTATTTTTTATTTAAGGTTAAAGCTAGCCACAATCGTGGCTTCTAGCAACGATATAGGATGGGGCCACCACCGGGCCGTGGTTAAAGTTTCATGGACCGCGGCTCATACAGCATAATACCGAGACCACCGAAAGATAGATATATTTTCGGTGGCCTTGATTATACGCTGTAGCGGCTGTACAGAAAACCTATGATTGCGCCGAAGACACGAGAAAGAGAGGAGATATAAGAGAAAGGAAAGGACGAGGAAATTGGTTGAAAAATTGATTCAACGCTTTAGATATCTGCATTGTTTGATCATAAGACAATGAGATATTTTCCCTCTCCTTCCAGAAAATTTATTATTATTATTATTATTATTATTATTATTATTAAGAGGAATGCGCTCTATTATAAATGTTTCGTTTTAATAATATCTATATTATTATTATATAATTTGCATTTATTATTATGTTTATTATATTATGAGGGTACTGCATTTTTATTATTATTATTATTATTTTTTTTAATTATTATTATTATTCGGTGAGAGAATTTCGGTTATATCCATCTCACAGAATTATCAGAATCATCGGAGTAATATAGTTTACAGTAGAGATACTGCATTTTTCCACATTATTATTATTATTATTATTATTATTATTATTATTATTATTATTATTATTATTATTATTATTATTATTATTATTTATATGTTGGAAGAAGATCTTCACTGAGGCAAAGGCAAATCTTCGTTGAAGAGAATAACATTCCTATATGCCATTAAACCCAATACTCTTCGTTCGTGACATAGCCTGTTCTCTCTCTCTCTCTCTGTCTGCAACCCAGCTCCATTTTTTCCTTGTTTTCCTTCCTCACGAACATCGGTTTCTTGCGTATTTTCCTGTTATCCGGGTTCATCGAACCCCGTGTTCTGCATGCCTGCACTCCACTTGTCCCAGTTTCCCCTAATTGCCGATTCCTTTCGCGGCTGCATGATCTGTGATCAGGCAACTGGTTAGGCGGAAGTGAACAGTGGGTTTTCTGTTTGAGGTGTTATTGGCTCAATTCTGGCAAGACTCGGCACTGGCCATGTTTCCCGTTTTCTGTGGAAGGCGTGAGGAAAGGGACGATGAAACTGATCGATTTACGGCTGCTCGAACTGGCGTCACAAAGGGACGTGGTATTACATGACATATTCTGAGGGGTGTCCCAGAATTAAATAACATAAACGAATTAATATATTAATTTATAGATAAATTAATAAAAACTAAATAAATAAACAGCAAAAAAGATAAGGGTACCTGAGATTACCGCAAGAGAGTGGCTTGGATCGAAGTGAGTACTGCGTCATTACTTTACGACACGTGCAACCTGATAAAGGCAAATGGACTGAAGTATATTCTGCTTATAACAAAGGGATGTGTATGTTAATTGAGATTTATTGTCGAAACGTTAAAGATACACTATGCTATATATGTATATATATATATATATATATATATATATATATATATATATATTATATATGCGTAATATATATATATATACATTATATATATATATATATATATATATATATATATATATATATATATATATATATATATATATATATATATATCTGCGTGTGTGTATTACAACTTTGGCTTAACTTACAGCAGAGAGCATATGATTATGCAAATGAATTTGATTTTGAACTGACGATGGTAAAGACTAAATGTCTTTCTCCAGCCTTCAAGTGATTCCAAATCATTTTAAGTCTTTTGCTTGTACGCAAAGCAAAAAAAAAAAAAAAACGTAAAACCCAGAAGAAAAGAGACTTTGAAATTACGGAACGTCAGCGCAAAAATCACGTCAAAATCTTCCCTTTGATCCGTAATTTCGTTCCTGAAATAATGGAGAATTTCGCGAGATAAATGTGAGAGAAACATTTCGTTTAAAAGAACAAAAAGGAAAAAAAAAAAAAAAAAAACAGCTTGATTAATCAAAGAGGAAAAGCAGCGAAGACTTCACTCTTTTTTTTTCCGAGAAAATCAAATTTGTTTTGCGTTCCTGCTGATCTTTTTTTTTAATTATCCCAACTCATTATGCGCCAAGATTTGCTTTGAAGGGAGAACAAAAACATTTTTTGACCTTTTAATGTGTTCTGAATGGGTATGGCAGTTATAGTCTACTGCATTTAATTCGTTTTTATATGACCTCTTTTTATTAGAAGCTCTGCCCAAGTTGACCAATTAAATCTTTCAGTCGACTGATGGAAAATTCCTCGAAAAATATTTTTTTTATATAAAACGGGTTTTTAATGCCTCATATTCCGCATGGCTATTCTATTTGCAGAGAGAATGGACTTTTGATTAATACATTTTGATGTCAAGATGAGATTCACTTTACATTATGTATAGAATGTTGTCACAATTTTATACCTTTATTAATATTTATGTGAATAAAATCTTTTGATTTTTTTCTTCCTGAGATTTATAACAAAGGGAAAAAACGAGTTTATTCTTATAAATATTATATGAATAAATTCATCCTTATTCCTTCCGTTGTAAAACCTCAGGAGCAAAAAAAAAAAAAAAAAATAGATTTCTTTTATATAAAATGTGGTGAAAAAAATTTCCGAATGCTGCACTTTATTCCCGGTAGCAAGGTACACCAAAGCATCCCCCACCCACCCACCCACCCCCTATCCCAGGATCTTCAAATCCCCTCCCCCAGATCTCTACCCATCCCTTCTTTCATACCTCCCATACCCCGACCATTTCTTTACGTCACCCCTCCCTACCCCCTCCATATGACTACCCACCCCAATACCAACAAACAGCGTCCCATCCTCCCCCAATCCATCACTCTCCCTTCTTTCATACCTCCCCCCTTCCTCCCCCCCCCTCCAATACCCCCCCCAAACAGCACCCTCCCCCTCCCCCTTTAACTCTCTGCCTCCCTACTTCCATTACCGGCTGGCATTCCTAAAGGCTCTTTGGAGACCGGACTTCATCACTCTCGAGACGCATTCCAGCCCGTCGTCATCCGTTTCCCGTGAGTTCCCATTATTCAGATCCAGAGTTGGCCCTTGGAATTCAAGGCTTCTCTGCGTAAGAAGTCCTCGAATCACCGCAAGGGCGAGATTTGGACAAGGGCCAACACTCGGGTACTTGGGAATCTCTTTTTCCTTTTGCGAGGCTGTTGGTCCTTGGGGTTCAGTTCTCCGAATGTTTTTCTTTGCTTCAAAGCAAGTTGGAATGATCCCTTGTTTGGGTTGTTTGGATAGATTGTTTAGATAAGCCGGCCACAAGCAAGCACTACGGTTCCTTGCTCAAAGGCCACCTATAAAGATAATATATTTTCAAAAGAAATTATAAAACTCCACTGGGGACCTCCTTGATAGCACGGTTCCTTACCCAAAAAGCCATCCATAAAGACAGGAAACTGTCAGAGGGAATTAGAGGTTTGGTGTGGACCTCATGTCTCCAAACAACCAACCATGGCCTGCTTGATAAATGTTAATTATCACATGGATGTCCTGTGGGATGTTATCTACAAAGCAGCAATCTCATTAGATAAACTTCAGTGACGTTGCCGATATACCTTAGAGAATTTATTTTCCACTAATTATCACCTTTGTCGAGTGCCGCCTGCTGAATGCGTTTGCCAAATTCCGACAGATGGAATGGTTCCCTTCTAGGAATATTAATAACACAAGCAGACACAATTGAAAACTGATCTTACATTCCGTCATCTATATCGGTTGTAAAAATGAAAGAAAAATAGTGAACTAATCAACTTTAACTTATATACAATTTTCATTTTGGTAACAAGACTAAACACTTTAAAAATGCACAGAAGTTTCTCGGGCGCAATCGAGTTTTCTGTACAGCCGCTACAGCTTTTAATCAAGGCCACCGAAAATAGATGTATCTTTCGGTGGTCTCGGTATAATGCTGTATGAGCCGCGGCCCTTGAAACTTTCAGCCACGGCTCGATGGTGGCCTTTCCTATAGCGTTGCCAGACGCACGATCATGGCTAACTTTAACCTTAAACAAAATAAAAACTACTGAGGCTAGAGGTCTGCAATTTGGTATGTTTGATGATTGGAGGATGGATGATCGACATACCAATTTGCAGCCCTCTAGCCTCAGTAGTTTTCAAGATCTGAGGGCGGACAGGAAAAGTGCGGACGGACAGACAAAGCCATCTCATTAGTTTTCTTTTGCAGAAAACTAAAAAGAGATTACTTAAAGAAAATCAGTACTCCTCTTCTTAATAAAAATAGCAAAAGTTTGGATGTACTACTACTACTACTACTACTACTACTACTACTACTACTACTACTACTACTACTACTACTAATAATAATAATAATAATAATAATAATAATAATAATAATAATAAAAAACAGATAACGTTATTTTCTTGATTTTTCTACCTGTTGTATATGTAGATATTTACTGATGCTTTAAAATTGGTTTTTATTCCAAAGAATGGTAGGTAATGTTAATTAACTAAAGAATATTACAAAGAAAATGGAGACTATCTCTGATTTGTACTGATCGAATTTTGGTTCATTGACACAACGACCTAGAGTAAAAGTGACCTTATTCCAGGTCATCGTTTACCCATCTGCAAAGTATTGCATGATTTTCAAATTTCTTTCTGCAGTATAGATACCTCAGAAGGGTTTAGGTAGTGTGCATATTTCTTGTGTATATTTCTCAAGTTTCTCATTATCAGGTATGAGAACTGGTAATGTCGTTTGGATACTAAAGGGTACCGCAGGTAATCATATTAACAGCATTTAAACTATAGCCCCTTTTTAGTTTTCTGTAAAAGAAAACTATTGTGCCGTCTTTGTCTGTCCGCCCTCACATCTTAAAACCTACCGAGGCTAGAGGGCTGCAAAGTGGCATGTTGATCATCCACCGTCGACTCATCAGGCATACCAGATTGCAGCCCTCTAGCCTTAGTAGTTTTTATTTTATTTAAGATTAACGTTAGCCATAATCGTGCTTCTGGCAACGATGTAAGATAGGCCACCACCGGGTCGTGGTTAAAGAGTCATGGACCGCAGCTCATACAGCATTATACCGAGACCACCGAAAAATAGATCTATTTTCGGTGGTCTTGATTATACGCTGTAAAGAAAACTCGACTGCGCCGAAGAAAATACGGCATATTTTTTACTTGTTATTGATTTATTGTGGAGCTGACCTAAAATACCCAGCTAATGATAATTGGCTGAAGCTTATGCTCTTCACCACCAATCAGAGGTCACCATTCAAATCTATCCGCCAATCAGAAGTAAGAGAGACACTCAATCAGAAGCAGCCGCGGATATTTACCTTCAGATAAAAAAATACTGAGAAAATTCCAAGAACATAAACACGAAATATTTTTCCTGCAAGTTCTTGCTTTCAGGCGGACGGTGTTAGCATGCATGCGAATTAGCGCTCTCTTTCGCGAATGAACATTGCAGGTAGGCGGTAGAAACCCTGAATGAGGCTCCCTGGAAATAAAAGGAAAAAGAAAAAATGCTGTTTCATGAATGTTTAATTGCAACCTTAATCTTCATTCGCATCGGAGAGACGAATGGTCTCTGCGATTTCTTTTCTTCCTGAGAGTTATGCTTGCGTAGAGATGTATGCTTCGTTAAATGTATTCCTTCTCTTTCTCTCTCTCTCTCTCTCTCTCTCTCTCTCTCTCTCTCTCTCTCTGAATATTTTTATATTTTCATCTCCTAATTTTTTATATTTTTATCTCTAACTCTCTCTCTCTCTCTCTCTCTCTCTCTCTCTCTCTCTCTCTCTCTCTCTGAATATTTTTATATTTTCATCTCCTAATTTGATCATTTTTATCCTAACCTCTCTCTCTCTCTCTCTCTCTCTCTCTCTCTCTCTCTCTCTCTCTCTCTCTCTCTCTCTGAATGAATATTTATATTTTCATCTCCAAATTTGATCCATTTTATCCCAACTCTCTCTCTCTCTCTCTCTCTCTCTCTCTCTCTCTCTCTCTCTCTCTCTCTCTGCCTACGAGCTTTGAGCGGAAAACTGAATTAAGATCAGACAAAAATTATCCGTTAGTTGTATGCAGCAGATTATTTTCTAGTGAAGAAAATAATTCCCAAAAGTAGTCTGCATATAGATATGTACCGTAATTGATTTTACGTGCCCTTGAATCGATTATTTTACCAGAAATGTTATTTGCAGTTATACTGTTGGCGCTTCGTAATTTATGTAAATGCAAACAGTGCGTTGGATGTCTCTATAGTGAAATGTTTACATTCGTGTAGAAGAGTCAAAACGGCCGAAATGTTCCCAGGTAACAGACTCACACACACACACACATACACACATATGTGTGTTATATTTATATGTATAATATATACATATTTACAGCCTTTATTTACATTCATCGTTATATATATATATATGTATGTATATATATATATATGTCTATATATATATATATATATATATATATATATATATTATAATATATTTATATATATATATATACACCAGAAAGAAGAACGTCTTAATATTCAATTATTTTACTCGGAAATATTTTCATATATGTTATTGAAGGGAATTTGTTATATACATATATGACGATTTGCGGAATATATATGCACGCACCAGTGCGTCACTGTAGTCCTGATCGTATATAAAATACGGTGACATTATCAACTTAAAAATTCCCCTTCGGTAACATATAAGAAAATATATTACAACGTTTGTAGCTTTCTGATTATATATATATAAGGTATACATACATATATGTATATATATATACATATATATAAATATATATACAATATTATATATATATATATATATATATATATATATATATATATATATACTCATATATATGTATATATAAGCACAAAAAAAGAAGAGTTAGAAGAAAGATCATAAAACTTAGGACTACATTTACTCATCAAGGAAACAAAAGAGGTACAGACAGACAGACAGAGTAAAAAAAAAAAGACACTCGACATGCAGGGCACTTTGAACTCCCAGTCCAGGTTAGATGACAAACTCTCTCTCGCAAGGAAAGAGGGAACACACTAAAAGCAGGAGCGTAAACTTCTGAGTTGGGTCTCTCTCTCTCTCTCTCTCTCTCTCTCTCTTTTGAACTGATATTTCTCGCCTGAATGAGGTGATCGACCTCTGCTGTGACCTGAGTTCGCTTAAACTTTTGGCACTCTGAGAATTTTCCCATCGAGAACAGCCGGCTTCAATTTACTTTATAGTACCTCGAGAACGCTTTTTTTTTTTTTTTTGTAATATTTCGTACCTACGTGTTTGTTTTCCTTAGTTTTTTTTTTATCTCTCTCCTTTTCTCTCTACCTTTGCTTTGAAGCTCACTCAATCACTTTAAATGCATGTGACTTTTTTTATCGACTTCTTTATAAAACATAGCTCACACACGTAACAGACAGACACACACGCTCATAAATATATGTACAGATATATATATATATATATATATATATATATATGTATATGATATATGTTTATATATATATATATATATATATATATATAGTATATATATATATATATATATATATATATATATATATATGTTTACATATATGTACATATACAGTACATACATACATATTTGTGTTTGTGTGCAGATGTATATTTGTCCCTCCAAAGTCAGCGCCGACCAAATTACATAGGCTTTCAATGCAGCCTTTTTGCCACGACCCGTCACACCCCCCCCCCAAAAAAGGTTTTTAATCACAAGTGAGAATAAAATCCTCCATAACAAATTATCGTGATATTCACTACCATTTTCAGTGTTTCATTGTAATTAACGACAAAAAAAGGTCTTATTTTGCATTAGAATTTGGTCAGTCATGGAGTATGATTTAATATTTCAATATATTTTTAATTTTGTTTTTTTTAATGAAGTGAATATCATTGCGGGAGAGTAGTTAATAATTCCTTTTTTTTTTTTTTTTACTATTTTGAAGACGGCGTTCACAGTATTATTTTCAAGTGTAGGCTACATGTATCTTTGAGTAAGGGTGTATCCGCTCACTGCGCGCATGAGCGAAGGGTTGGGAAACTAATTCGTTAATTTTCGAGCCACAAGATGAAATTAAGTTCAAATTAGACATCTCTCCAGAAGGCTCATCTAATTTTGGACGATACTTGATCATTTTAAAACTGCACGAATTTGACGAAAACATGTATGTATATATATTTATGCATATGTGTATGTATATTTATACACACGCACACACACACACATATATACAGTATGTACATATATATATATATATATATTATATATATATATATATATATATATATATATATATAAATATATACACATTATATATATGTATATATGTTTATTAAACGCACATACATTATATACAATATATATGTGTTTGTCAATGTATATATATAATATATATATATATATATATATATATATATATATATATATATATATATATATATAATTTTATCATTAAATATCATTGAATTATATTTTTTAGGTTACACGTCACATCTGAGACCCCAGTAATACATAAAAATGCCGAGAGAAAAATCTCAGGCTTAGAGGTTTCAGACTCGAACGCTATCAGTCATTTGCATTATGCAAAGTAGATAAAATATTCAAATCACCTCGATTGCATTTTGTAGCTCTTTGATGAAGAGAAAAGGAAAAAAGTGTGAAAAAGTAGTGATATATATTCCCGTCTCCCCTGAAATCAAACTGATGGTAGAGTTAATCTCTCTCTCTCTCTCTCTCTCTCTCTCTCTATATATATATATATATATATATATATATATATATATATATAAATAAATGTGTGTATATATATATATATATGTATATTTGTCTTATATATGTTTATTATATATATATATTTGTATATTATATATATATATATATATATATATATATATATATATATATATATACATATATATATATATATCTTATATATGTTTATTATATAAATATATATATATTTGTATATATATATATATATATATATATATATATATACAGTATATATATATATATATATATTTAGAGTTATTGATCATGGTTTCAGTATTGACATTAAAGTGATTTAGTGAAGGGTTTTTAATTCAAGCCTGACGTTACGAAAGCAATGATCATTGACTCTTATCATAATGACATTCGCCCTAATTTCTCGTGATCTGACGAAGAGACCAAAAATATTAGGGAATCTCAGTAGGTTGCAAAATCACATTCTTTTTTTTTTTTTTTTGAGAATCAAACTTAATGAGGAAGGAACTGGATACCCTTAACTAGATGAGGCATGAAGAAAATTGGGGAAAAAATGATAAACTTTAGAATAAAATTAAACATGAGAAGAGAATTCTTGAATGAATATTATCTTTTCGTTTTATATAGCTGAAGTTATATGTATATTAATGTACCTGACTTGCCAAAACTGGCGGAAATATTCAATTACTTTTGCAATAATATCGTATTTATAATATCTCAAATTCGTTGCGCTGTGCATTCCATTCTTGGAGAAGTTGTGGTATTGAAAAGACGGAGTTCAGTAACCGTAGACTCTCTCTCTCTCTCTCTCTCTCTCCTCTCTTTCCTCTCGAAGCCTCCCTCGAAGGCGAACTCTCTCTCTCTCTCTCTCTCTCTCTCTCTCTCTCTCTCTCTTCCCATGAAAGCGAAACAGGCCTCACCCTCTCTCTCTCTCTCTCCCACGAAGGCGAAACTCCCTCTCTCTCTCTCTCTCTCTTTCCCTCCACGAAGGCGAACCTCTCCACTCTCTCTCTCTCTCTCTCCACGATGGCGAAACCTCTCTCTCTCTCTCTCTCTCTCCACGAAGGCAAAGCCTCTCTCTCTCTCTCCCTCTCTGACACACACACACACATACACACACACACACACAGGAAAAGCAATAGCAATAGCCTATGGGCATACACTGCACTGTTTATGACAGGGCACCAGAGAACTTGAGGGCGATGAACTTCGAACATTAATGGCTGCAATTCAAAAATGATCGGGTGATTCTCATTAGGAAATGGGCCATCAGTTTCGATACACGATCTTTGTCGAACAGAAGAGTTTGGTTCTTTTGCAATTCCTCTCATCAAGGGAAGTGGCGTCTCTGTGAATCGCTCCAATCAGGCGCTTCCTCTATGGAGAAGATGCCATTCAAGTTTAACGCCAGTAATTATGAAAGTATTTTCAAGAGAGGGGGAACGAGTTGTATGCTCTGTTCACTTCATAATTCTCTCTCTCTCTCTCTCTCTCTCTCTCTCTCTCTCTCTCATTTTTTTACTTAGTATGATGATAACATTGAGAAGAGAGAGGGGAGGCGTTATATGCTCTCTTCACTTCATTTCTCTCACTCTCTATCTCTCTCTCTCTCTCTAACTCATTTTTTTTTATTTAGTATGTTGATGATATTGAGAAGAGAGAGGGGGTTATATGCTCTCTTCACTTCTCCAATTCTCTCTCTCTCTCTCTCTCTCTCTCTCACTTTTTTATTTAGTATGTTGATAATATTGAGAAGAGAGAGGGGGGGGGCGTTATATGCTCTCGTCACTTCATAATTCTCTCTCTCTCTCTCTCATTTTTTTATTTAGTATGATGACATTATTAAGAAGAGAGAGGGGAGGAGTTATATGCTCTCTTCACTTTATAATTCTCTCTCTCTCTCTCTCTCTCTCTCTCTCTCTCTCTCTCTCTCTCTCTCTCTCTCTCTCTCTCTCATTTTGAGATTAGTTATGATGATAATATTGAGATTGGACTGGCGTGAATTGGACTATTCGAGGAAGAATTTTTATATGATTGAACATATTAGTGAAAGAATCTCTTAAAGAACTGGCCGGAAAAGTCTCATGATAATAATTATTAGTAGGAATAAGATTTATTTATTAATTATTCAATACATATTATTAAATTAGGCAAATATTTTGAGCATCCATTTATATATATATATATATATATATATATATATATATATATATATATATATATATATATATATATATATATATGTAAATATATTAATTTTTGTTCCATCCACCGTTGCCTTCTTTATATTGAGAAACAATAAGCTACAAATCATCGTTTAATATAAAATTCACTAATAAATTGCCCTTCGGCGCAAGGTATTCCGAGGTTGAGTGAATTTGATGTTAAATGACATTTGTAATATATATATATTTTATATATATATATATATATATATATATATATATATATATATATATATATATATATGGTATATACTATATATATGTATATATGTATCTATACATATTAATATATATAGTTCTGCTGGTGAGCGGGTATACTCTGTTATAGTTCGAATCTATATTGTTTTCTGGTGATAGAATAATTTCTTGCTATAATGTAGTTTCAGTTCCCAATAGCTGTAGGTCCCATTTGCTAGGTAACCATATATAAAAATAAATCTAATCCTTCGGGCCAGCCCTAGCTGTTAGCTCAGTGATATAAATATATACTTAACTTTTTGTATATATATATATATATATATATATATATATATATATATATATATATATACATATACATATATATATATTGGGTGTGTATGGTTGTACTCTACTAAAAGGACCAGTAGTTTAAAAGTGAGCTATTAGTCAAGCATATTGAACTATATTTTCTTTGCCCTTCGTTAGAGAGAGATTCCAAAACTTACGATGTTTGTCTCTGTTTTCGCAAAACGCTCTCACTTCCTCCATGATAAACATTGTAAAGATGCATATTATAAATATACATATACTCAGCGCGTATGAAGATACTTCATAGGATGCACATATTAGGTGACACTTGTACTCATATATGTAATCATACATTCACAATAAAAAATCTTCCCTGTTTGCAGTGTTTTGTAAAAAGAAAAATAATCTTATATATAGTTAGCGATATGCGTTTCCAAAGATTACTTCATTATAGATAGGTTAAACAAAATATAAAGTTAGTGTTTTGAGTATTAAAGCTCTGAGTCTAGCCTGATAATAAACTGAAAATGAGAAAAATAGACGAATTAAGATCAAAAGAATAAATTCATGGTTCAGTTAACTCACCGGGGTGACGGGATGGTTGCATTTTTCCTGTGGGTGAATGACTTAAGATTTCCAAATCTATAAAAAAAGTAAAATATGCGCTGAATTTTCTTCGGCGCAATCGTGTTTTCTGTACAGCGTATAATGCTGCATGAAACTCTCACACCACGGCCCATGAAACTCTCAGTCGCGGCCCATGAGACTTTCTGCCACGACATGTTGGTGGCCTGTGTTGGCACCTATAGCGGTGCCAGAAGCACGATTATGGCTAACGTTAACCTTAAATAAAATAAAAACTACTGAGGCTAGAGGGATGGAATTTGGTATGTTTGATGATTGGAGGGTGGATGATCTACATACAAATTTGCAGCCTCTAGTCTCAGTGGTTTTTAAGATCTGAGGGCGGACAGAAAAGTGCGGACGACAGATAAATAGCCATCTCAATAGTTTTCTTTTACAATAAACTAAAAAATTAGACTTGAATTTTTATACGGATTCCTATGTGTATTATAACCGAAATATCCTATATCTTCCATTGACAGTTAATGAAACTTGAAATCAACGTTTTATGACTCACTGTTCTCGACTTAAATTTCCTAAGGACCATTTGCCCCCACAAGTCAAACTGAAAACTGAAAAAGAAGCAATACGGTTCCAACAGCCCCGCCGCCCCCGCCCGCCCCCGCCCCTAACCCCTAAATAGACCAGCACACCAAAATGAAAAATTTATAATAAATCAATAGATAAATAAAGTGAAGCGTCAGTAACAGGGACCCCAAAATAAAGACCAGACCACCAAAATGAAAATTTATAATGAATAAATCGCTTTATGTTATTTATCTCTTGATTTATTTCTTATAAATTTTCGTTTTGGTGGTTCAGTCTTTATTTTGGGAACCCTCTCTACTGACGATTTATTTCATTTAGCAGTTTATTTATTGTAAATTTTCTTTTTGGTGGTCTGGTCTTATTTTGGGAACCCCGTTACTAACGCATTATTTTATTTATCTATTGATTTATTTCTTATAACTTTTCGTTTTGATGGTCTTATTTTGGGAACCCTGTTACTAACGCTTTATATTATTTAACTATTGATTAACTTCTTATAAATTTTCATTTTGGTGGTCTGGTCTTATTTTGGGAACCCTGTTACTGGCAAGACCAGACCACCAAAGAGAAAATTTATGATAAATAAATCAGTGGACAAATAAAATGAAGCGTCAGTAACAGGGTTCCCAAAATAAAGATCAGGCCACCAAATGAAAATTTATAAGAAATGAATAAACAGATAAATAAAATAAAGCGTTATTCTTAGGAGGTTTACAGCGATCTGCACAAGAATGCTTCCACCGTCTATTCCATGTCGTCAGTATTTGGAAAATAGATGATGAACCAGTTAACCGATGCCGTAAAATTGGCCCGGGTTTAGTTTTCTGTAAAAGAAAACTTTTGTGGCGGTTTTGTCTGTCCGCCCGCTTTTTATTCTGTCCGCACTTTTTCTGTCCGCACTTTTCTGTCTGCACTTTTTCTGTCCGCCCTCAGATCTTTAAAAATTACTGAGGCTAGAGGGCTGCAAATTGGTATGCTGATCATCCGCCCTCCGATCGTTGAACATACTAAATTGCAGCCCTCTAGCCTCAGTAATTTTTATTCTATTTAAGGTTAAAGTTAGCCATAATCGTGCTTCTGGCAACGGTATGGGACAGGATACCACCCGGCCGTGGTTAAAGTTTCATGGGCAGCGGCTCATACAGCATTATACCGGGACCACCGAAAGACAGATCTATTTTCGGTGGCCTTGATTATGCGCTGTAGCAGCTGTACAGAAAACTCGATTGCGCCGAAGAAACTTCGGCGCATTTTTTACCTGTTAACCTTAGCCCGACAACTCAACCCCCCCTTTCACTTCTCCTCCTCCCTTTCCCTCCTCCCCCTCCTCCTCAACTACACTCCTCCTCCCCTCCGCTTCTCCTCCCCTTCCCCCTTCCTCTTCCCCCTCCCTTTCCCCTCTCTTTTTATGACCTTCGTGCTTTGAGGTCGTTGATTTCTGGAGGTGCGGCGTCATGTGTTGTGTTTTAAGGCAAAGTTATTTTGTTGCCTTGATGGTGTCAGAAATATTCAAGATGATTTTATATATATATATATCTATCTCTATATATCTCTCTTTATCTATATATATCTCTCATATATATATATATATATATATATATATATATTATTATATATACATGTATTTATAAATATGTATTTATATACATATTTATATATATATATATATATATATATATATATATATATTTTTTCTTTCTTTCTTTCTTTCTTTTCCCCCCCTAACATAAACCTTTTTCCCCTTATGAATGGCGTGGCACCAGAAGGGTAGACTACTCTGTTTTTTCAACAAACTTTTAGGGAAGAGGTTTTGCCCCGGAGTAATCTGACGAATCTATTATACGTGAGCTGGTGGCTTTACCACCCAGTCTGGGCGTTGACTTTGAATGGTATAGTGTTAGTGCACACATACATACATACATACATACATACATACGTACGTATATACATACATACATACATGCTTGGATACTTGTATGCAACTGAATGCATTTATTTTAGCACAGAATCACCATCAACAGGGCGCGTTCATTTTCTCCCACGCGGTAACGAAGCGAGCACAATTCTCTCCGTGTACCGAACGTGTTCCCAAAATCGTTCCGTTCTCGTTGTTGCCAATTCGGAGTGAGTCCGTTCTGTTAATTCCGCCTCGCGTCATTCAGTTCGGCTTCCATCACCTGGGAATTTCTGCGCATGGGATAAATAGGATCGACTCTCAGCGAGGGTTCAAAAAGTCTTTTAAAAATCGCACGGCATTGAATGAAGCTTGCCCGAACGAGGAGAGAAACGCCCGTAGGGTTTTCTAGCTACTTGATGCTCGAGTCATTTGCATTTTTATGTCTGCTTTGCATAATCCAATGATAGACGGACGGACAGACAGTCAGGGCGCTTTTTGCACATTTAATTCCAGTTCCTTTAATTACGTTCGTTGGTGAATGGGAAGTTTTAATTGGACGGACGCGTGTTGGAGGGGTTTCAAATAGAAGGAAATTCTGATCCATGTAATTTGTGAGAGATGTTCAATCAGTTTAGGAACCCATAATACTTATCAATAAAATATTAGAAAAATAATTTATAAAATGATGAAAGGATGTGGATAATAATATGAGAACTCACGAGTAGCCAATGTTTGATTCTATTTCTTTATACCATCGCCTATTATGCATACACATCCTAAATACATACTCGTCGTTATTATCTCTTGTTCTTGTCTGTCTTCACGCCCAAATACACACACCACACACACACATATACATATATACGTACACTACATATATATGTATATATATGTATATATATATATATATATATATATATATATATATATATATATATATATATTTATATATATATATATATATATATATATATATATATATATATATATACACACACACACACAAATGGAAGAACAAGAGATAATATAGACGAGCATCTTTTTAGGATACGTATTCATAAACAGACATTGATAAAAAGAAATGTCATCATATATTGCCTAATCACAGGTTTTAATATTACCATCCACATCCTTTTATCATTTCATAAATTATTTTTTTTATTATTTTACTGATAAGTATCACGGATTCCCAAACCGATTGAGGTTCTCCCAAAATTACATTGAGCAGAATTTCTTTCAATTGGAACCAGTCCAGCAAAAACATATCCAGTTAGAAGTTACAATTCGACTACGAACGTAATTAAACGAAGCGGAATTAAACGCGCAAAAAGCGCCGTTTATCTGTCGGTATGTCTGTCTGTCAGTGGATTATGCAAAGCAGACATGAAAATGCAAATGACTCCGATATTCAGTAGAGAGAAAACCCTACGGGCTTTTCTCTCCTCGTTCGGGCAAGCTTCATTCAATGCAGGGGAAATTTTAAATAAAATTCTCGGAACTCTCGCAGAAAGTTAATCCTATTTATCTCCTGCGCAGAAATTCACAGGTAAAATGGAAGCCGAACTGAATGACGAGAGGCGGATTTAAGTTTAGCGAGCATTTCGAACAGAACAGAAGAGAACGGTCTCGCTCCGAATTGGCAACAACGAGAGAACGAGCAAAGGGTTTTCGCTTTGTTATCATCGCGTAATTTCATGCATATAGTTCGATGCTGAGGAGAGGATAGATCGTTCTCGCTTTGTTTATCATATATAATTTTCATGCATATACGTTCATATATATATATATATATATATATACATATATATATATATATATATATATATATATATATATATATATATATTTTATTTATTTAATTTTCATGTAGAGACACACACACAGATATATATATATATATATATATATATATATATATATATATATATATATATATATATATATATATATATATGTGCGTATGCATACTCTACATACACACATATATATCTATATATAGGATAAGTATCAATTATAAGATATATTATATATCCATATCCATGTATCATTGTAACATGAAAAAAAGGTCCAATTCAAAAAATTGTTCCCCTATCATTTAACAATGTGAAAGAAAAGAGACCTGAATTTGAGAACTTCTTCAGGAAAATTAAATATTGTATGTATTGTATCTACTGTATTGGAAATATTTCGTGGCACAAATCGGTCCTCTTCAACAACCTTGTTAGTGCACGCGAAAAGACTCCTGCTTATCATGTAATGCATTTCTACCCTAAAACAATTTTTCCTTGTATTTTAATATTTTGTTGACATTTTTATCTTTTTATTTATTTATTTATTTATCTATTTATTTATTTCATCTAACAATTGATCTCCTCTTTCTGCTTTTCCTATCGCCTTAAGTAATTTCTTTCAGTTGAACACCATATTCTTTGGAAGCTTGAATTTCAAATCAATGGCCCCTGTGGGCTTCTGCCATATGAATAGGGTTACACTCCTAAATAATAATAATAATAATAATAATAATAATAATAATAATAATAATAATAAGTAACCTCCTGAACGGATAATTCTATGACAGCCAGACTAACAACCATTCTGAGTTTTCACTTTTGAAATTTCATTTTTTTTTATAATGTTTTAGTCCTATGTATAGTTTTCAAAATACCTCTAAATATTTCTCATACAATTTTGATTCTATTTGACGACTGGATTATTCAAGGTAATCTTAAAAATATTAATGAAGTTTTTCCTTTTATCTTTCAGTTGCGTCTTTCAATAAAAGATTCAGTTCAGACACACAAGCATTGAGTAACTACTGACACAAAGGTGTCTGAAAAACATTCCTTTCTCAAAAGTTTTTCAAAACTGTTTACTAAAAAGTTTTTCAAAACAGTTAACTAAAAGTTTTTTAAACAGTTAACTAAAAAGTTTTTCAAAACAGTTAACTGAGAAGTTTTTTTTCCCAAACAGTTAAAAAGTATTTCAAAACAGTTAACAAAAAAAAAGTTTTTCAAAACAGACAACTTGAAAAGTTTTTCAAAACAGTTAGTTTTAAAAAAAGTTTTGAAAACAGACAACTAAAAGTTTCAAAAACAATTAGCAAAAAAGTTTTTCAAAACTATATGGGTTTTCAAAACAGTTAACTAAAATGTTTTTCAAAACAGTTAACTAAAAAGTATTTCAAAACAGTTAACTAAAAAAAGTTTTTCAAAACAGTTGACTAAAAAGTTTTTCAAAACAGTTGACTAAAAAGTTTTTCAAAACAGTTAACTAGCTTTCCAGAATGATTATTCGTATCGATTTTGCTTTGCATCGCTCACGATTCTATTTATTATCTTTCTACAATCTTGCTGTCTGACCTCACGTAACCTTTACATCTTAGTATAAGTTTTTTTTGGTTTTAATTTCCAAGTTCCCACTTTTTAGATCCAACGTACTTCATCTCGTTCATTGTTCATTTTCTGGAGGTCTTTATCTCGTTGTCCAACATATCCAACTCCCTCATCTAAATCCAAAGTGCCGAATTGCCAAAAGTACTCCTACTGCCTGAATTTCATAACTCGATCAAACAAAACTTTTGATGATTCGAGAAAAGAATAAATTATTATGCAAATTAAATTTAATTCCTGAGGTTCATTATTCTAATCCTGTAAGAGAGGGTAGTGCCGCCAGTGCACCTCACTCGGTACACTTTAGGCTAATATTACTTAAGATTCTTTGCAGCGTCTCTTCCTTAAGTCCCTAGCTGCAACCCCGTTCATTCCTTTTACTCTACCTCCATTCATATTCTCTTTCACCTTTCTTTCTACCCTCTCCTATCAGGTGTTTCAAAGTGCAACTGCGAGGTTTTCCTCCTGTTGCACCTTTCAAAGCTTCGTTACTCTCAATTTCCTTTCCAGCGCTGAATGACCTCATAGGTCCCAGTGCTTGGTCTTTGGACTAAATTTTGTATACCATTCCATTCCATTAATTATTCTATAGGTCTAGTGCGTACATATCGTTACAGTAACGTATTGTCATAAGTTTCAATGCAAATTCCTTATAGCAAAGAAAAAAAGGAAAAGTAAAAAAAAAGGGGATATCCTCTTTTACAGCAAAAAAATAAAAAAAAATACTCGATCCTCTTTAACAGCAAGCAAACAAAAAAAACTCGAACAAATCCGAAAAGTAAAAAATAAAAAAAAAAAACGGAAGATCCTCTTTTACAGAAAAAAAAAGTCAAACAAATCCGAAAAGTAAAAAAAGGGAATATTCTCATTTACAGCAAAAAAAAAAAAGAAACTCGAACAGATCCGAAAAGTAAACAAATTGGAATATCCTGCTTGACAGAAAAAAAAAACTCGAACAAATCCGAAAGCTAAAAAACGGGAATATGCCCTTTTACAGAAATAAAAACTCGAACAAATCCGAAAAGTAAAAAACGGGAATAACCTGTTTGACAGAAAAAAAAAAATCGAACTCGAACACAGAATATTCTCTTTTAGAGCAAAAAAAAAGCTCGAAAAACGAAAAGTATGAACAACCTGTTTTTTACAGAAATGGGAAAATTCTCTTTTAGAGAACTAATCCGAAGTAAAAAAGTATAAACGAACAAATCCGAAAGTAAAAAACAGGAATATTCTCTTTTACAGCAAAAAAAAAAAAAAAAAAAAAAAATATTCTCTTTTAGAGTAAAAAAAAAAAAAACTCGTAAAAAACGGGAATATTCTCTTTTAGAGCAAAAAAAAAAAGTAAAAAAGCAGAGAAAAATCGCAAAAAAAAAAAAAAAAAACTCTAAAACAAATCCGAAAAGTAAATATCCAGGAATATTTGACAGAGCAAAAAAAACAAACAAAAAAACAAAAAAAATCCAAAAGTTAAAAAACGATTTGACAAAAAAAAAAAAAAACTCGAACAAATCCGAAAAGTAAAAACTGGAAATATCCTCTTTTACAGCAAAAAAGAACTCAAACAAATCCGAGAGATTTGCAGTGAACATTCCCCCCTTTTCGTTTTTATAGTTCGTCTGGGCAAAGGCTTCGTCGCCACCCGTTCCCCATTGATATTCTGACACCTGGGGAGCAGGGAGTGGGTTTTACAACAGAGATTTAGAAATACTTGGCGTTGTTCTTTTTATTTTATGGATGCCGTATCGATGTGTATGTAAATGTTAACAGGCGTTCTGGTGCTTCGAAAGGATTTCTGAATGCATGTTTTAATTATTTACTTACATTTTTATGTTTGTTTTGTGTTTATTTTTCTTTTTCTAATGACTTATCTCTTACATTTTTATCTGTTTATTTATTTAATTTATTTTTTCTTTTCTAATGACTTATCTCTTCTTTCTGTGTTTACTCTTACCTTCTAATTAATTTTCTTTCAAAGTAAGAATAATAATTCTTAATAATAATAATTTTAATAATAATAATAATATTTTGGGGTTTGTTCAGTCGGTGGCTCTTTTTTGTTTGAAACAAACTTCATCTTCTAATTACACAACAATAATAATAATAATAATAATAATAATAATAATAATAATAATCTTTGGAAACGTGAATTTCCAGTCGGTGGCTCTTTTGGGTTTGTTCCTAACGAATAGGCTTCATCTTCTAATTAATAATAATAATAATAATAATAATAATAATAATAATAATAATAATAATAATAATAATAATAATAATAATAACAACAATAACAACTTCTTTGGACACGTGAATTTCCAGTCAATGGCTCTTTTGGGCTTTTTCCAGACGAATAGGCTTCATCACCTGAATAATAATAATAATAATAATAATAATAATAATAATAATAATAATAATAATAATAATAATAATAATAATAATAATAATACCATATTCTTTGGAACCATGAATTTCCAGTCAATGGCCCATAATTATGGCCTTGTTCCATACGAATAGGATTTATCCTCTGAATTCTGAATAATAATAATAATAATAATAATAATAATAATAATAATAATAATAATAATAATAATAATAACACCATGTTCTTTAGAAACGTGAAATTCCAGTCAGTGGCCCGTATGGGCTTGTTCCATACGAATAGTGTTCGTGTTATGAATTCTGAATAATAATAATTATAGGAAAGACAAGAATTTGCATGATGAAAATAATTCATCCTGAAACTTTACAAGACATATTCCAGACCTGTGAAGTAGTAAATGTTCCTGTTCCCTCAAGTGTTGAAAACTACGGAATTATGCAAATGTCCTACGAATGAAAACTTTCAGATAAAACTACTGTCATTTTTTTTTCCAGGCTGTTGAGATAATAGAAGTAGTTTCTCTACTCAAGTTAGAGAGAGAGAGAGAGAGAGAGAGAGAGAGAGAGAGAGAGAGAAGAGAGAGAGAAGCCACGTTACCTCTGTTTCGTAACAGTATTCATGGAGGTAATTGAAATACAGGAAGACTGCCTTCAGTCAGCGCCGTCTATCGTGGATTACTAAAACATTTTTTCCTTTTTTTGGCTTTTTAAAATGGATGAAAGGAAAGATTTCCTTTCACCATGAAGCGTCAAAACTGAAAAGCTGAAACAGTAAAAGAGAGAGGTCGGCGCTAGATTACATGTATAATAGGAATTTTTTGCATGTTAATAGAATCTTCCAAGATATTCTGTTAATATACATCTTAGAATACCCTGATGAGAATCGCTTTTCCAAGAATCTTCCAAGATATTCTGTTAATATACATCTTGGAATACCCTGGTGAGAATCGTTTTTCCAATGAGAGCTAGATTTGTGTTTTTTTTTTTTTTTTGCTTTCTTTAATTCCATTTTTATCCTGAAAATTACCTATTGACGTAATATGTAAAAAAATATTTATGTCTTGTGATGACTCAATACTGCTGATATTTTTGGTTTCGGTGTATTTTGTAACTTGGGTATTTTAGAGATTTGTTTTGAACATTGCCAAGAGAATAATAATTCAGAATTGAATAAATAAAAAAAAAATTCTTTCATATTCATAGCAGTAATGTAGAGTTTAAATTATCATTTAGGACTTCATTGTTTGAAAACAATTTATTTTTCTCGGAAATATTAACATAAATTCAGAAACCATTGCTTACCTAACCCTTAAAAGAAATGCAAATGAAAATGTATGAAGTTTCCAATAAATTTTTTAGTTTTTAGCGAAAGCGTTAATTATAATAATTAACGCTCTCGCTAAAACTGAAAAATATTTCTGCAAACTTCATACATTTTCATTTGCATTACTTTTAAGGGTAAGGTAAGCAATGGTTTCTGAATTCATGTTAATATTTCTGAGAAAAATAAATAATGCTTTAAGACAAAGAAATCCAGCAATGATAATATAAACTCTTACGTTACAGCTATGAATATGAACTGAATTTTATTTTTTTTTATTTATTCAATTCTAATTATTTTCCTCTTGACAATTTCCAAAATAAATCACTAAAATCTCTAAATCTCTAATTATCTCTCATAATTATCAGTATTCGTATGTATTCTCGGCAACAAGACCAAACAGGGGATATTAAATCGAGTTTAAAAAAGTTATATCATTTTCATCTTCACCTTGTAAATATTTCCATGATGTCTTATGCTTGTATTCTAGACTAAAACTTTACAAGTTTATTTGATATAATTTTTACATACTGTCACTATTATTACTAGAATGTTGCTGTTCTTGATAATCACGCATCGGTATGACATAAATCAAATCCATTAACTTGAATAGAAGGTTACTCAACGTTCAACTCTCCATACGTTTAAATCATAAAAAAAATGAAAATAAAAAATGCGACTATTGATTGTAAACTCATTTACCGCCAAGGAAACAAAGCAAACAGACTTTGTGTGGGAAAATAAATGTGCTTGCGCTAAACAAATAACGAATAAAAGCTATCAAAAACATAAGAATGATAAACAAAATAAATAACTAAGGATAACATTCTAAAGTCCAGTGTGTCATTTCCATTACCTATTTACGCCTAAGGCTTCATGTGATGTTATTGTTCACTCCCCTGCTGTTGCGCTTAACTTTACTTGCAATGATGGGGAAGTTTGTTATGATTACACAGTAATACTGGATAGTTTAAACTGTTGTTGAAGACCGGCTCCTTGCTATGTACTGGTGTGTTAAATAAACATGCAACAGCAATAATGGTAGTCCATAAAAATCTCATAATAACATGAGTCACTAAAATGAAGAAATCCACGGTGGTGTAAATGTAAATATATATTTCTAATATATATATATGTCTTTATAAGTAGTAGTACATGTAGATAAAGTTAAGTATATCTTAGTTTAACCAGACCACTGACCCTAGGGCTGGCCTAGATTTATTTTGCTGGCTAAGAAAAAGTTAGATCTATTTTGCGTGAGCTGGGATTAACAGAGGCTGGCAACTGGTTTTACTTAGCAACGGACCTACAGCTTATTGTGGAATCCGAACCCATGAGAAATGAATTATGACAAATTCTCTAACTCTTCAAGCCGGTAATTTATGAACTCACCATCGAGTGAATAAATTCCAACTAATTCATTGGGCGATCGGAGAATCCGAAACCACACGCTGGGAGAAATGAATTTCTATCACCAGAAATGCTAGTTCTTCGTTGAAAGTCGAACTCTGGGCCCCCCCCGCCAATGAAGAACTACAGTACATGTAGATGTTGTAATCGTAACAGCAGTAATTGTAATTATACTAGACACTGAAAAAGATGCGTTCGGCTGTGGACATAAAACTTTACAAGGTTTATCTTCGTAATGGTTATAA
>NC_089763.1:22288494-22290994 GCF_040412425.1 Macrobrachium rosenbergii | reverse complement strand
AGTGCCATTAAATGATAAATAAATCCTAGCTATAAAAGAGTATGTTGCCATTAAATGATAAATAAATCCTAGGTATAGTGGAGTTAGTGTCGTTAAATAATGGATAAATCCTAGGTATAGTGTACTATAGTGCCATTAAATGATAGAAACATTCTACATATAGTGGAGTTCAGTGCTGTTAAATGATAAATAAATGCTAAGTATAGTGGAGTACAGTGTCGTTAAATTATAAATAAGTCCTAGATATAGTGAAGTATAGTGCCATTAAATTGTAAATAAATCCTAGATAGAGTGGAGTATAGTGCCGTTAAACGATAAATCCTAGGTATAGGTGAGCACAGTGATGTAAAATGATAAATAAATCCTAGGTATAGTGGAGTACAGTGTCGTTAAATGATAAATAAATTCAAGTATATTGGAGTACACTGCCATTAAATGATAAATAAAAAAGATAGAATGGAGTATAATACCGTTAAATTGTAAATAAATCCTAGATACAGTGCAGTATAGTGTCGACATGTTCAATGATAAATAAATCCTAGGTGTAGCTGAGTACAGTGCCGTTACATGATTAATAAATCCTAGGCATATTGGAATTAGTGCCGTTAAATGGGTACGCCCTAGATATAGTCGAGTACAGTGCTGTTAAATTGTAAATAAATCCTAGATATAGTGGAGTATAATGCCATTAAATGATAAATCCTAGGTATCGCTGAGTACAGTGCCATTAAATGATAAATAATTCCTGGATATAGTGGAGTATAGTGCCGCAAAATAAAATTGAGGTCAGAGTCGTCAAAAAAAATAAAATAAAAATTTAAAAGATTATGCTGGAAACGGCGAGAAAATGCATATTTAGAAATGATGAAACGTTAACCGGACTTTCTTTTTCTTTTTGTTCATCACTGAAAAGGTACAAAATAATTTCCCGTCTCTTCAGGCAGTCGTCCTCTGAACTTTAACTCGGTAACTTAGAAGATTACAATCCCCAAGCTTCCATGATGTCGTTTTGTTGCCTTACTTCAAAATATATGCAAGAATTTTGGCAGTGGATTCCATTGGGAATAAGGGGCGCCCAATGGAGTTTACTAAAACTCTCTCTCTCTCTCTCTCTCTCTCTCTCTCTCTCTCTCTCTCTCTCTCTCTCTCTCTCTCTCTCTCTCTTTTCCACCATATATTGCCGTTACCCTTAGAGTCAACTGTAATTCTTACATTCCCCTCTACTTGGATATTATTGTCTCGGATGAAACTGCAAGCCATACACATTTCTTTTTCCTTTTGTTCCCAGATGTGACATACCATAGTCGAGTGACTACCTGGTACTAAATAGTTCACTGGCAAGGTTGACAGAGATGCAGTGCTAGTGCGTTGTAACAGATCCTCACCAGATTGTGTGGGTTTCCGTCCAAAATATTCTCGGTAGTGAAGACAACAGACACATACACAGAAATTATACATATATATATATATATATATATATATATATATATATATATATATATATATATATATATATTTATATATATATATATATATATATATATATATATATATATATATATATATATATATATATATATATATATATATATATATATATATATAAATACAAATACAAATAGTGAAAATAAACCAGAAAATCTTCAAAGTCCTGTTTTCCTTCTTCTTTCTTCACTTTTACTTATCCCTTCCACCTCTTCAGTAGATCCTGGTTGTCACGGGGGATCCTGAATCAGCTTTTCTGGCCTAGCACGCGAAATGGGTGGGATGAGAAGGGAGGAAGAATTATTGAGAGGGAATCATCTGAAGTAATTACGGTATTATTCAACGCATGTGTAAGATAAATTAGATTGAGAATGAATGATTTATAGGTTTCTACAGGATCTAATACTTGGATCATTGCAAATATAAAGGGGAGACCTCAAACTACAGCTGGTATAGGTGTATATACACACACACATATATACAGTATATATATATAGTATATATACATATATATATATATATATATATATATATATATATATATATATATATATATATATATATATATATCTGTATAAATGTATGTATATAAAACAGATATCACCTAGGTAAAAGCCACCAAATAAAACACACTCAAGTTTAAATTCTTTCTCTGAAATACTTACAACTATTTACATTTATATAACATGACACATAAACTATTTAATTCACTAATTCACATTCTTTACTTTACGTAGAAATTACTTAAATTTCTTGATGGAGAGAAGTAGCTATTTAGAGGTTGTCAGTAGGAACTGACTTCAGGTGGACTTATTGACCAATCGTAGATCAAATGCAATGGACTCATTGAAGCCTTGTTTAGTGATGTTCCAATTTTTCGTAAAGGCCCAGATACAGCATCACACAGCATCGCCAAGAACAATCATAAACAATTACGTTCTCGAATTAAATATCTGCGAAACGTATCCAGTTGGAAAATTGGTTGGCGGATCGAGCTTGTGTTTCGATTTAGGCG
>NC_089763.1:22265994-22283494 GCF_040412425.1 Macrobrachium rosenbergii | reverse complement strand
TGCGTTCATCTGAATGTATGCAAATTAAGCGATGCCAGAGTCGATCTATCTCATTGTGTTTTCTTTTGTTTGGTTAGAACAATATGTCATGATTTTGCCAAAAAATGGACCCTCCCAAGTTCCATAATTCATCTCTCTCTCTCTCTCTTTTCTGGTGTAGGGGCTGAAAAGAAACATTCTCCTCAGGCGACTCTCCTCAGAATTCCTGTGCCTTCATCTACACTGGTAGTGACCTACCACATCCAACTAACAACCAGGTGCCCCACCCGTGGAAACCTTCCCATTTTTATGTTGTGGAAAATATCAGTATTCGTCACCAACCGGCCCCCCACCAACTCCCATACCCAGGTCACTTAGACCCCCCTCCCTTCCCCCATACACACCAAGAAGCTAAGGAATTCTCCCCTGTAATTTTTTGTTTTTTTTGCAGATTTCAAAACCTTTATTTTTATCAGTGACAGGTTTCCGCTTTTATCAGATGCTTAAAAGCTTTTCAATCTCGAATCTGTTTTTTTGGGGCGACAAGTTTTTCCACATGAAAATGAAGGCAATGTGTATACTACAGCTGTCACATGCATAATTTTATATGGCAGGAAATAACAACTTTCCCCCGTGCTGTGTTTAATCAGCGAGCGACAGCGCAAATGACTGCGGAAGAGGATGATATTAATGTTAGTGATTATTTTCAGCCCTGATTGAAAGTCCGCCTGAATGAAAAGTCAGAGCCATCAGCTGCAAATTAAAAGTGCTTTTTGATTAATGATCTTCGTCAACACTGCCATTCCTATGGAGGCTTGTGTCGTTCGTGAATTCACTACACTTGTAATTTTTTTTTTTTTTGTCAGCTTTTGTTGCAAAGTCCCTCGCCTTCCCATTTTAATATCCTGTTTCTCTGTCAGTTTTATTTGCCCTGTTGTGCCTTTCCTGAACCTCCTTTTTTTGTCATTTTCTGACATTCGCAAAATATTTGTCATTTTGCTTCTTCCTTCTTCTCAACCCTTCTCGTTCATTGTTGGTTATTCCTCTTTCGCATTCCAGCAATAAGAGATCTCTTGGGCAAACGACGTATTGTGGTTTCGTCCTCGTGGAGAGAGAGAGAGAGAGAGAGAGAGAGAGAGAGGTGATTTATGGAATGTCATATTTCATACCACGAGTCCATTATGCATGTGTTGTGGACATGCATTGCAGATGAATTATTTGATCAAAATGCAGGATTTTACATTTCATTGATAAAAGTGCCTTCACTCTTCTCAACATTCCATAAATACCAGGCATATTGTTGTTTCAGCTTGTTTGTCTTTATATATATATATATATATATATATATATATATATATATATATATATATATATATATATATATATATATATATATATATATAATATATATATATATATATATATATATATATATATATATATATATATATATATATATATATATATATATATATATATATATATATATATATATATATATATATATATATATATATATATATATATATATATATATATATATACACACACACATATACACACACGTATGTATGTCTGTCTGTCTGTCTGTCTCTTTGTAGGTGTGTGTGCGTGTATTAATAAAATATCATTCGTGGAATCATAGCATTGCCAGAAAAGACCAAACACTCTCATTATTCATTTTATTTTATTCACAACTGAGGAACTCCAGTTAAATAATTCACAAAAGCCTAATGAAGGCTCGTTACTTAAAAACTGATGATGACGCACAGGAATCAGATTACCAAAAGTATTAATTACGTATTCGTTGGTGAATCATGAATTTAATATGACCTCTTTCAGTTGCTCAAAATAATCTGGAATATGAGCAGAAATGGTTAATCAGCTCTATGCGAGTCTCGAAATGATTTCATACGTGTAAATTGCATTACTGTAATGGCAAGGTGACATGAATAACTTGTACGCATTACTGTATTACATGAGGATTCCTGTTTAACTGCTTGACATAAATAAAACAAGTAAAAAGTTTCTTGGGAGCAATCGAGTTTTCTGTACAGCGTATAATCAAGGCTACTGAAATTAAATCTATCTTTCGGTGGTCACGGTATAATGCTGTATGAGCCGCGGCCTATGAAACTTTAACCACGGCCCATCGTTGCCAAACAGCACGATTATGGCTAACTTTAGCCTTAAATAAAATAAAAACTACTGAGGCTGGAGGTCTGCAATTTGGTATGTTTGATGATTGGAGGGCGGATGATTAACATACAAGTTTGCAGCCCTCTAGCCTCAGTAGCTTTTAAGATCTGAGGGCGGACTGGAAAAGTGTGGACGGACAGACAAAGCCGGCACTAGTTTTCTTTTACAGAAAACTAAATAACAAATAGGGCTTCTTTAAACTTGCTTTTTTACATATTGTTATTATTAAATATGTTATTATTATAGTTTTACCAGACTGTTGAGCTTATTATCAGCTCTCACAGGGCTGGCCCAAAGGATTTGCTTGTATTACTTATATTGCTCTTTTTTCATATTTTGTCAATTAAATTACAATTTTTCAAAACGTTGATAATTGGATTAATTCCGTATGTTGAGCATTTTTAATCAGCATCGATAGAATATTCAAAATGATCAAAACAATATCATTAAAATTCAACCAGCATATCAAGCCACTATCCAAAAGCTTCAGAGGAAAGGTTGAACTCGAATCCGGAAAGATCCGGAAAGATAGTCTTAGTCAGTTTCCGGATCAGCTACCTGGAAGTAATTGATAGCAGACGGTGGGTGGATGAGGCAGAGGACGCGTAATCCTTTCCGGAAGTTGTTATTCGACAGTAGGCCTATGGAAAGGAGAGGAAGAGGAATGAGAGCTGCTCTAGGATTATTAATATTATTATTATTAATAATCAAGTCTGTCGGAAAGTCTGCGTATGGATTTTAATTTACTTTGATATAAAAATTGTTGTAGCGTTCAAACTTCTTCATATTAACCGCTTGTGAGAAGTTACTCTCATAATAATAATAATAATAATAATAATAATAATAATAATAATAATAATAATAATAATAATAATAATAATAATCTTCTTCGTTTTAACGTGCTTTTTCCCATTTTTATATGGGGTAAGCACGATGCCTTCTTTTGAAGGACTTTGATTTGGCGTTGGGGTAGGCCGTAGCCTCGATCAGCTGCCCTGCCTGACATCGCTTAGACCCCGGTAACGAATGTGTACATGTATCATACCAAATCCCCAGCTCCCTTTCTCCCAGCAGCGAGGAGAACTGGGCGGTTAGGTCGACAGTTCGAGATGTGTGAGGTGTCTGTTATGTTTTTAGAAGAAGAAAAAGAAGAAGAAGAAGAATAATAATAATAATAATAATAATAATAATAATAATAATAATAATAATAATAATTAATTATTATTATTATTATTATTATTATTATTATTATTATTATTATTTATATTTACTTGAACAGAAGTCAAGATACTATTTCGGGTAAACAGAAGATCGAGGAAAGAAGCAGTCGAAGAAAGTAGAAATGTTTAGCAAAGAAAATCTGGAATGATGGAATAAATAAAAAACCACATTCTATCTTATATTTCAAGATGGAAATAACAGACTACTTAAAAGAACTTGCGAAACTCCGTAAGGGGATAGTGCTGTCAGTGAACCTCATATTTGCACTGTAGGCATTACTTGAGTTTCTTGACAGCGTTTTTTCGGCCCCTAGATGCAACACATTTAATTTCTTTTACTGCACTCCCGTTTATATTATCTTTACCCTCTCCTAACAACTGTTTCATAATGCAATTGCGAGGTTTTTCCCTGTTACACTTTGAAATTGTTTTTACTCTTGATTTCCCTTTCAGCGCTGAATGAGCTCGTAGGCCCCAGTGCTTGCCCTTCTGCCTAAATTTCAAATTCCATTCCATTCCATATAAAAAATCTAGCGATTAAAATTCTGTAATTGTAAAATAATAATACTAGAGTTAATTACCATTTAGAGGTATGAAGATGAAAGGTCATTTGCATTCTGAGAGATACATTTTGATTGCTATGACATTTTTTGCAGTTGAATTTTGGTGGTACAGGGAATTCCAGAAGCTATTGGTCACCATGGAGTGTACTGCCGTAAGAGGACCTGGAGTGGTGCACTGTAGGCATTACTAAGGGGAGATTTTTGCGTCCCTATGACCTCTAGCTGCACTCACTTTTTCGACTTTTATTTTGCCTCCATTCCCTATTTCTTTCTTCAGCCTTGCTGTCCAACCTCTCTTATTATTACTTCTTAGGGCAGACTGTGAGGTCTTCTCCCAGTTACACCTTTAGAACCTTGTACTTTAACTCCTTGATTTCCAGGAGCTGTTTATTTTGCTGTCCAGCCACTCGAACCCCGTTTTTTCAATGTTTTAAGCACTTAATGGCCGAAAGTGCTCCAGTGCTTGGAGTGACAGGATAAATTTCATAAAATCAGTCAGATTGAAGGAGTCGATGTTTATTCTTTCGAGATACTTAGTAAACTAAAAGGAAAGTAAATTTGTTTTTTCTTCAAACTAAACTTGCCTCAATAACGAAAATTTACGTTTTGGTTTCTACGAAGAATTACTCTCTAATGATGTTACTGATATATAAAGGATCCCATAAGGGCTCTGCTCTTCATAATCTTTTTTATTTATTTATTTTTTTTTTTTGCCCTTTCTCTGACACTTGAGCCAAACCGCTATTCCGTACCTCTGTTGACCTGGTTCGTATAATCTCTCTCTATCTCTCTCTTTCTCTCTCTCTCTCTCTTTAATTTCCTTCTTTGCTTTCCCGTGTAAGTTACTTGGTCATCCTTCATTAATCTCTCTCTCTCTCTCTCTCTCTCTCTCTCTCTCTCTCTCTCTCTCTCTCTCTCTCTCTCTCTCTCTCTTTAATTTCCTTCTTTGCTTTCCCGTGTAAGTTACTTGGTCATCCTTCATTAATCTCTCTCTCTCTCTCTCTCTCTCTCTCTCTCTCTCTCTTTCTCTCTCTCTCTCTCTCTCTCTCTCTCTCTCTTTTATTTCCTTCTTTGCTTTCCCTTGTAAGTTACTTGGTCATCCTTCATTAATCTCTCTCTCTCTCTCTCTCTCTCTCTCTCTCTCTCTCTCAGGTCTCTCTCTTCTCTCTCTCTTTAATTCCTTCTTTGCTTTCCAGTGTAATTACTCTCTCTTCTCTCTCTCTCTCTCTCTCTCTCTCTCTCTCTCTCTCTCTCTCTCTCTCTCATTTTTATTTCCTTCTTTGCTTTCCCTTGTGGGTTACTCGGACATCCTTCTTTAATATCTTCTCCGTCTGGACTCAGGCAAAATTCTTTCAGGTCTTTGTTAGTCCAATTTACTTTATGCAAGGCTCTCCAGCGAATCTCTCTCTCTCTCTCTCTCTCTCTCTCTCTCTCTCTCTCTCTCTCTCTCTCTCTCTCTCTCTCTCTCTCTCTCTCTCTCAGTAACTATCCATTTTTCTCCCTCTCTCCCACAGTTTTTCATATAAAAATTTTTGCGGCGAGGTTTAAGAACTTTGCTACTAGAGATGTGTCTTGCTGGGTCATTTTGTATTTTTTTCTTTTAGTCCTCAACACATACACACACTCTCTCTCTCTCTCTCTCTCTCTCTCTCTCCACTCAGTAACTATCGATTTTTTCCCTATATTCTCTCCCACAGTTTTAGTTTTTATCTGATTTTTACATTAAGTTTAAAAAAACTTTCTCTCTCTCTTCGTCTCTTCTGATCGGGCATTATATCTCTTTCTATATATCCATTTTATTTATATATATATATATATATATATATATACATATATATATATATATATATTCTCTCTCTCTCTCTCTCTCTCTCTCTCTCTCTCTCTCTCTCTCTCTCTCTCAATTTACCACCTCTTTACTCTCACTTTCATTCTTTTCTATTACATTTTAACCGTAAGCGTAAGAACTACATATGTTTGCCCTTTTGTCCTCAACCGCAGTATCATCTTTTTCTTCTGTTTAATATTCACCAAAATGATTTCGCCTCCTCCCTTCCTGATGAGCTGGAAATTTACAGGGGATGACGCCATGCGAACTCATTTGCATAATTCTCTCTTACTTTTCTCTCATTATGCAGGAGTGCGCCAAGAGGAATGAGACAAATCAAGTACGACTGGTTCTGTTCTTCCTCCAACTGAGAAGGTGTCTTGGTATTATTATTATTATTATTATTATTATTATTATTATTATTATTATTATTATTATTATTATTATTATTATTATTATTATACTGCGTGCCACTCATTGGGAAGAGGGAAAAATATTCCCATTTTGATAAGTATTATATTCGTGAAAACTCCTTTGGAATGTTGCTGTTTTTGTGAGTGATTCTGTGTGAATAGTAAGGCATTTTTGATAATAATAATAATAATAATAATAATAATAATAATAATAATAATAATATTATTATTATTATTATTATTATTATTATTATTATTATTATTATTATTATAGCGTATATCATTCACAGTGACGAGGGAAAAATATCTCCATTTTGCTAGATATTTATAATCTTTGAAAGCAATTGGAAAAGTTGTTGTTTTGTGAGTAATTAATATAATAATAATAATAATAATAATAATAATAATAATAATAATAATAATAATAATAATAATAATAATAATAGTAATAATAATAATAATTATTATTATTATTATTATTATTATTATTATTATTATTATTATTTTCCAGAAGATTAACTCTGTTCATAAGGAACAAGCCCACAGGGGCCACTGACCTAAAAATCAAGCTTCCAAAGAACGTGTTCATTCCAAAGAAGTAACAGAAGGTAAAGGAAAATATAGAAAGAGAGATGCAGATATTAGAAAAACAGATAAATTAACAAATTAATAAATAAATGAATTTCTCAAAAAATAAGAAATTTATTGAAATAGAAGGAAAATTGTACTAGATAATAATAATAATAATAATAATAATAATAATAATAATAATAATAATAATAATAATAATAATAATAATAATAATAATAATAATAATAATAATAATAATAATAATAATTTTGCCTCACAACCTTGGTAGGTTAGCATATCTGAGAATCTGACCCATACAACCCTCTTTCCCGAGGAGTCAAATGTACACAATATACACAAACATACTAACATACACAACACACAACCTACAAAGATTATACCACAAGGCGACTGCAGCAAGCACTTCATGCACAGAGATTTCGCCCGCATGCAAATGCCTCCGCTGCCTGAGGCAACTTCGGTGTCTCCTTGGGAGTACGAAGTCGTGTTCCATTGTGCCAGGTTTGTTTGCGTTGAGTTCCTGGTTAAATGATGGTATGGCGGAGACATGTCTTGCGCTGACGTCAAGCGGCGAAGGAGGAGGAGGAGGAGGAGCGGCGTTGCCACGTCTGGGTTTATGTGTTTGAAGATTTTCGTGTCAAGCGGCGGAGGAGGAGGAAGCGGCGTTGCCACGTCTGGGTTTATGTGTTTGAAGATTTTCGTGTCAAGCGGTGGAGGAGGAGGAAGCAGCGTTGCCACGTCTGGGCTTGTGTTTGAAGATTTTCGTGTCAAGCGGTGGCGGAGGAGGAGGAGGAAGCGGCGTTGCCACGTCTGGGTTTATGTGTTTGAGGATTTTCATGTGGCGGAGGAGGAGGGAAGCGGCGTTGCCATGTCTGGGTTTATGTGTTTGTGGATTTTCGTGGTTTCGGATTTTTCAGTTGGTGTGGAATGGCTAGATTTATTTTGCAGTGTATGTAGTGATTATGATTAGTACTATTATATATGTGCTTTACATATATATATATATATATATATATATATATATATATATATATATATATATATATATATATATATATATAAATATATATATATATATATATATATATATATATATATATATATATATATATATATATATATATATATATATATATATATATATATATATATATAAATAAACTTTGTTACCACTATGAAATTACAGCAATGCTTGTAACGTCATGCTTCAGCCACTTATCACCGTTAGGTAACAAAATACTGTACAGGACCCGAAAATTATGCCATATCACTCAGTTTGAAGAATGTGGGTGAGTTAACAGTTAGACAATTCCAGACCGTGAACGTAAAAGAAAGAGAGATAGAGAGAGAGAGAGAGAGAGAGAGAGAGAGAGAGAGAGAGAGAGAGAGAGAGATAGTCGACCAGACAACATGAACAGACCAAATATTATTCATTTCTTTCACTGGATTGCTATCCGAGTTACACCTGTTCTCCGCTATTTCAAAAAGTTCCTCATTTTGATATTTTACTGAAATTTTTATTTGTTTATCAATTTCTATATTTTTCTAATAACTGAACTCCTCTCTCTGTATTTCCCCGTCTGGTACTTCTTTCGAATGAACACCATATTCTTTGGAAGCTTGACTTTCAAGTCAATGGCCCCTGTGGTGGGCTTGTTCCATATGAATAGGGTTCATCTTCCAAATAATAATAATAATAATAATAATAATAATAATAATAATAATAATAATAATAATAATAATAATAATAATAATAATAATGATATTCTTTGACAGCTTGAATTTCAAGTCAATGGCCCCTGTGGTGGGCTTGTTCCATATAAATAGGGTTCATCTTCCAAATAATAATAATAATAATAATAATAATAATAATAATAATAATAATAATAATAATAATAATATTCTTTGGATAGCTTGAATTTCACGTCAATAGCCCTGTAGTGGGCTTGTTCCATATGAATAGGTTCATCTTCCAAATAATAATAATAATAATAATAATAATAATAATAATAATAATAATAATAATAATAATATTCTTTGGAAGCTTGAATTTCACGTCAGTGGCCGCTGTGGTGGGCTTGTTCCATATGAATAAGGTTCATCTTCCAAATAATAATAATAATAATAATAATAATAATAATAATAATAATAATAATAATAATAATAATAATAATAATATTCTTTGGAAGTTTGAATTTCACGTCAATGGCCCCTGTGGTGGGCTTGTTCCATATGAATAGGGTTCATCCTCCAAATAATAATAATAATAATAATAATAATAATAATAATAATAATAATAATAAGAATAATAATCTTTGGAAACTTGTTAGTGCATCAGATCACGTTATGAAATTTCTTTTCTCCGAAGCCTACTTGCATTGTGCCCTTGAGGGAGTTTACGTCAATATTACTTCCAACGTAAGAGCGAGTGCATTAGGTACACCGAGATTCCTCAAGGTAACAGAATCTTATACACCGCAACCGCCGTCATCCCGTGAGAAGGAGCCCGCGAGGGAAATACACGGATGAAAGTAATTCAACTTCTCTTGTACGACTTTATATCTTCCTTGTTATCATTGTCACATTTTATGTATTATTACCATTGTGTGTATCACACTGCCAGTTTTCAACCAATAGCCCATACATATAATATGTATATATATATATATATATATATATATATATATATATATATATATATATATATATATATATATATATATATATATATATATTTCTCTCTTCTGTACAAACACAAATGCTTGTACTTAATCCCTGTTTCTACCTGTCAGAGGTCAGGAGGTACAAACAGAAATGATTGTACTTAATCCCTGTTTCTACCTGTCAGAGGTCAGGAAGTACAAACAGAAATGCATGTACTTAATCCCTGTTTCTACCTGTCAGAGGTCAGGAAGTACAAACAGAAATGCTTGTACTTAATCCCTGTTTCTACCTGTCAGAGGTCAGGAAGTACAGACAGAAATGCTTGTACTTAATCCCTGTTTCTACCTGTCAGAGGTCAGAAGGTACAAACACAAATGCTTGTACTTAATCCTTGTTTCTACCTGTCGGAGGTCAGAAGGTACAAACACAAATGCTTGTACTTAATCCCTGTTTCTATCTGTCGGAGGTCAGAAGGTACAAACACAAATGCTTGTACTTAATCCCTGCTTCTACCTGTCAGAGGTCAGACGGTACAAACACCAATGCTTGTACTTAATCCCTGTTTCTACCTGTCGGAGGTCAGAAGGTACAAACACCAATGCTTGTACTTAATCCCTGTTTCTACCTGTCGGAGGTCAGAAGGTACAAACACAAATGCTTGTACTTAATGCCTGTTTCTACCCGTCGGAGGTCAGAAGGTACAGACACATATGCTTGTTCTTAACCTCTGTTTCTACCTATCGGACGTCAGAAGGTACAAACACCAATGCTTGTACTTAATGCCTGTTTCTACATGTCGGAGGTCAGAAGGTACAAACACCAATGCTTGTACTTAATCCCTGTTTCTACCTGTCGGAGGTCAGATGGTACAAACACAAATGCTTGTACTTAATCCCTGTTTCTACCTGTCGGAGGTCAGAAGGTACAAACACAAATGCTTGTACTTAATCCCTGTTTCTACCTGTTGGAGGTCAGAAGGTACAGACACATATGCTTGTTCTTAACCCCTGTTTCTACCTGTCGGAGGTCAGAAGGTACAAACACAAATGCTTGTACTTAATCCCTGTTTCTACTTGTCGGAGGTCAGAAGGTACAAACACAAATGATTGTACTTAATCCCTGTTTCTACTTGTCGGAGTCAAGAAGGTACAAACACAAATGCTTGTACTTAATCCCTGTTTCTACTTGTCGGAGGTCAGAAGGTACAAACACAAATGCTTGTATTTAATCCCTGTTTCTACTTGTCGGAGGTCAGAAGGTACAAACACAAATGTACAAACACAAATGCTTGTACTTAATCCCTGTTTCTACCTGTCGGAGGTCAGAAGATACAAACACAAATGCTTGTACTTAATGCCTGTTTCTACCTGTCGGAGGTCAGAAGATACAAACACAAATGCTTGTACTTAATCCCTGTTTCTACTTGTAGGAGGTCAGAAGGTACAAACACAAATGCTTGTACTTAATGCCTGATTCTACCTGTCGGAGGTCAGAAGATACAAACACAAATGCTTGTACTTAATCCCTGTTTCTACTTGTCGGAGGTCAGAAGGTACAAACACAAATGCTTGTACTTAATCCCTGTTTCTACTTGTCGGAGGTCAGAAGGTACAAACACAAATGCTTGTACTTAATCCCTGTTTCTACCTGTCGGAGGTCAGAAGATACAAACACAAATGCTTGTACTTAATCCCTGTTTCTACCTGTCGGAGGTCAGAAGATACAAACACCAATGCTTGTACTTAATCCCATTTTCTACCTGTCGGAGGTCAGAAGATACAAACACCAATGCTTGTACTTAATCCCTGTTTCTACCTGTCGGAGGTCAGAAGATACAAACACAAATGCTTTGTACTTAATCCCTGTTTCTACCTGTCGGAGGTCAGAAGATACAAACACAAATGCTTGTACTTAATCCCTGTTTCTACCTGTCGGAGGTCAGAAGATACAAACACAAATGCTTGTACTTAATCCCCGTTTCTACCTGTCGGAGGTCAGAAGATACAAACACCAATGCTTGTACTTAATCCGTGTTTCTACCTGTCGGAGGTCAGAAGATAAAAACACAAATGCTTGTACTTAATCCGTGTTTCTACCTGTCGGAGGTCAGAAGATAAAAACACAAATGCTTGTACTTAATCCCCCGTTTCTACCTGTCGGAGGTCAGAAGATACAAACACCAATGCTTGTACTTAATCCGTGTTTCTACCTGTCGGAGGTCAGAAGATAAAAACACAAATGCTTGTACTTAATCCCTGTTTCTACCTGTCGGAGGTCAGAAGATACAAACACAAATGCTTGTACTTAATCCCTGTTTCTACCTGTCGGAGGTCAGAAGATACAAACACAAATGCTTTTACTTAATCCCCGTTTCTACCTGTAAGGTCAGAAGATACAAACCAAATGCTTGTACTTTCCCCGTTTCTACCTGTCGGAGGTCAGAAGATACAAACACAAATGCTTGTACTTAATCCCTGTTTCTACCTGTCGGAGGTCAGAAGATACAAACACCAATGCTTTTACTTAATCCCCGTTTCTACCTGTCGGAGGTCAGAAGATACAAACACCAATGCTTGTACTTAATCCCCGTTTCTACCTGTCGGAGGTCAGAAGATACAAACACCAATGCTTGTACTTAATCCCCGTTTCTACCTGTCGGAGGTCAGAAGATACAAACACCAATGCTTGTACTTAATCCCGTTTCTACCTGTCGGAGGTCAGAAGATACAAACACAAATGCTTGTACTTTAATCCCCCGTTTCTACCTGTCGGAGGTCAGAAGATACAAACACAAATGTTGTACTTTAATCCCTGTTTCTACCTGTCGGAGGTCAGAAGATACAAAACACCAATGTTGTACTTAATCCCCGTTTCTACCTGTCGGAGGTCAGAAATACAAACACCAATGCTTGTACTTAATCCCCGTTTCTACCTGTCGGAGGTCAGAAGATGCAAACACCAATGCTTTCTAATCCCCGTTTCTACCTGTCGGAGGTCAGAAGATACAAAACCAATGCTTTACTAATCCCCGTTTCTACCTGTCGGAGGTCAGAAGATACAAACACCAATGCTTGTGTAATCCCCGTTTCTACCTGTCGGAGGTCAGAAGATACAAACACCAATGCTTGTACTTAATCCCCCGTTTCTACCTGTCGGAGGTCAGAAGATACAAACACAAATGCTTGTACTTAATCCCCGTTTCTACCTGTCGGAGGTGAGAAGATACAAACACCAATGCTTGTACTTAATCCCCGTTTCTACCTGTCGGAGGTCAGAAGATACAAACACCAATGCTTTTTACTTAATCCCCGTTTCTACCTGTCGGAGGTCAGAAGATACAAACACCAATGCTTGTTAATCCCCGTTTCTACCTGTCGGAGGTCAGAAGATACAAACACAAATGCTTGTACTTAATCCCCGTTTTACCTGTCGAGGTCAGAAGATACAAACACCAATGTTGTACTTAATCCCCGTTTCTACCTGTCGGAGGTCAGAAGATACAAACACCAATGCTTGTACTTAATCCCCGTTTCTACCTGTCGGAGGTCAGAAGATACAAACACCAATGTACTTAATCCCCGTTTCTACCTGTCGGAGGTCAGAAGATACAAACACCAATGCTTGTACTTAATCCCCGTTTCTACCTGTCGGAGGTCAGAAGATACAAACACCAATGCTTGTACTTAATCCCCGTTTCTACCTGTCGGAGGTCAGAAGATACAAACACAAATGCTTGTACTTAATCCTGTTTCTACCTGTCGAGGTCAGAAGATACAAACACCAATGCTTTTACTTAATCCCCGTTTTCTACCTGTCGGAGGTCAGAAGACAAACACCAATGCTTGTACTTTAATCCCCGTTTCTACCTGTCGGAGGTCAGAAGATACAAACACCAATGCTTTTCTGTACTTAATCCCCGTTTTACCTGTCGGAGGTCAGAAGATACAAACACCAATGCTTGTACTTAATCCCGTTTCTACCTGTCGGAGGTCAGATGGTACAAACACAAATGCTTGTACTTAATCCCTGTTTCTACCTGTCGGAGGTCAGATGGTACAAACACAAATGCTTGTACTTAATCCCTGTTTCTACCTGTTGGAGGTCAGAAGGTACAAACACAAATGCTTGTACTTAATCCCTGTTTCTACTTGTCGGAGGTCAGAAGGTACAAACACAAATGATTGTACTTAATACCTGTTTCTACCCGTCGGAGGTCAGAAGGTACAGACACATATGCTTGTTCTTAACCCCTGTTTCTACCTATCGGACGTCAGAAGGTACAAACACCAATGCTTGTACTTAATCCCTGTTTCTACCTGTCTGAGGTCAGAAGATACAAACACAAATGCTTGTACTTAATCCCTGTTTCTACCTGTCGGAGGTCAGAAGATACAAACACCAATGCTTGTACTTAATCCCCGTTTCTCCTTGTCGGAGGTCAGAAGCTACATTGCGGCTCGCGCAAACCCTTGACCTGTGTGAATGTTTCGTAAATAAATTAGAGGAGGAGGAGGAGGAGTTTATCTTTATGCTTTCTGCAATGCATGAAAAAGCTGAATCTACACGCCGCTGGTCATTTTGTTTTCGGATCTATGAATATATCTGGTTCGAATTCCGTAATCCTTAAATGGATTACTATAGTAACTAAAAAAATATTAGGAATTGAAAGGGTTATCTAAAAAAAAAAAAACTTGCCATAAAACTTGATGAAACCTCATATACTAAGTCATGCTAAGACCACTACTTTGTCTCCTTCATAGGGCGGTAGTGAGTGCCGTCAGTGCACCTCACGCGGTACACTGTAAGCATTACCTAAGGTTCTTTGCAGCGTCCGGCCAGCCCTAGGACTAGAGCTGTTAATCAGCTCAGTGGTCTGGTTAAACTAAGTTATACTGAACTTTTTAACTTCGGCCCCTAGCTGCAACCCCGTTCGTTCTTTTTACCGTAGGCTACCTTCGTTCATATGTTCTATCTTCCACTTTACTTCCACCCTCTCCTAACAATTGTTTCAGTAGTGCAACTGCGAGGTTTTCCTCCTGTTACGCCTTTCAGACATTTTTATTCTCGGTTTCTCTTTCAGCGCTGAAAGAACTCATAGGTTCCAGCGCTTGGCCTTTGAACTAGAATTTTTTTATTCCATTCCATTACTACTTTGCCTCATCAACCGCGTGAAATCGTGAAACATGCATTGAAAACATACGCAACAGTAGAATAAGCACGAAAACACGAGACAACAGTTGAAAGGAGCAGTTTTTGTTCGGGAAACAAAGACCCGAAATCCCAAGTCAAATGTGGACGATTAAAAAAAGAATGATGATATTCCTATAGTCTTGTGACTAATATGCTTGTTTAATTTTTCCCTACATCCTTTCATTTGAATGAAAGTGATTCTTAGTTTTGTATGTATTTTGGCTAATAAATGTAAATCACAAATTTATGATTGATTTATTTACGTCGGGCTACACCTACTGTATACCTCAGGGTAGCTAAAGTTAAGTATACCATAGTTTAACCAGACCACTGAGCTGATTAACAGCTCTCCTAGGGCTGGCCCGAAGGATTAGACTTATTTTACGTGGCTAAGAACCAACTGGTTACCTAGCAACGGGACCTACAGCTTATTGTGGAATCCGAACCACATTATAACGAGAAATGAATTTCTATCACCAGAAATAAATTCCTCTAATTCTTCATTGGCCGCTCGGAGATTCGAACTCGCGGCCAGGGGAGTGTCAGCTGAGAACGGAACCCACTCGCCCAACGAAGAACTACCTCAGGGTAGCATTCATGCCAAGAAGTATAGATATGTGTTGTGTAGTGATGATGTGTATTATCCTCATTTTCTTTTTGATTTCATCTCACATATATATCTGTTTTCTTTTACTTTTGGTCTCATCATCAAGACTATACTTCATCACTTCATTCAAAATTAAGTTGCCAGACCTCATTGGTACGCGAAGAATGGACATGAATTTACAAAGATACACACATTTTTACAGGAGAATGTGGGCCAGTAGATATTTGACAGACTGACAGACAAAAACACACAGACTAATAAATAGAGCATAAGTAGGTACAGGATATATATATATATATATATATATATATATATATATATATATATATATATATATATATATATATATATATATATATATATAATATATATATATATATATATATATATATATATATATATATATATATATATATATATACATATACATACACACACACACACATATATATATATATATATATATATATATATATATATATATATATATATATATATATATATATATATATATATATATATATATATATATATATATATATAGAGAGAGACTTGTTGAGAGGCCTTGTTCAAAGGGTGAGACAATTAAACAGGGACAACAGAAACGGTAACAAAACAGAACTAAAACAATGAACAGAATTTGCAAGTAAACAAGAGCAAAGTAGATTAACGATAGCAAATGCCTTTCATGTATTTTGTCCAAATGGAAAACAAAACAAACAAAAGAAAAAAAAGAAAAATGCTTTTCCTCTTCAGAGTAAATTTAATTTTGGTTTTACCCAAATAACAACAGTCACAGCAAGAGCCAAACATTTACTAGAGAAATGCAGTTCACTATATACTGTTTATTGTAGTCACTATAGTAAGACATACTTCCAGTGCATGAAGATATACAGTATGTATGCTCCTTCAAACAGAAAATAGCTTTATATATATTTTTAATTGAAGTTGCTTTTCACTTAGTGAATAAGAGTGATTTTTTAATGAATATCTTTTGCAAACTTTTCATTATCTTAGGAATGTACGAATCTGTGGGAGCAATGACTTTCTTAATGTAATAAAAAAGTATATCTTAGTTTAACCAGACCACTGAGCTGATTAACAGTTCTCCTAGGGCTGGCCCGAAGGATTAGATTTATTTTACGGGGCTAAGAACCAATTGGTTACCTAGCAACGGGACCTACAGCCTGTTGTGGAATCTGAACCACATATTAGCGAGAAATGAATTTCTATCACCAGAAATAAATGCCTCTTATTTTTCATTGGCCGGTCGGAGATTCGAACTCGCGGCCAGCAGAGAACGGAGCTCACTCGCCCAACAAGGAACTTTAATGTAATAAAAGTAGATATAAGTTGTTTACCAGTATTAGAAGCAGAATTTGCAATGAATTACCACAAACAGAGAGGGCAAGAGCAATTTTGCATTTCACTGCGTACATGACGAAGTCAATGCAATCATCAAATTCGCAATGTAATGAATAAATAAACAGATGACATCGCTTCAACTGCTTAATATTAATTGCGGTTTATAACTCCCTCCTCTTGAACAACCTTTTGACTCATTCCTTCTCCTTGGAAACGTTAGATGGAATTAGTGAGACGTCGCAGAACAGCCGAGTCAGCTCCTAGTCCCCTAGACCGAATCGTTCCGTCTGATTGGTTTCGAGTCTGAGACACTGATGTGTGGGGAAATTTGCCTGCGTAATCCTTACTGGTCACCCCTCACGCAGGTAATGAAACCCTAAAAAAGAATGACCTCGGAGAGCGATATTGTGCCAAATCACAAGGAGGTATAATCGTTTTCATTCCAGAATTCCTTGGCAGTTGCTTGATTTTGCAGTAATAAGTAGAATTTAAATCACGGGGATGGTCTCAATTTATTTTGGTCTGTTATTGAGTTCTTGATAATTTGTCACCTTTTAGCTACATACAGATGTTCAGCGCAGGTGATGTGAAGTTGTGCTGGCAAGGAAATTAGTTTCTAAATGTTTTTTTTTTTTTTTTTTTTTATGAACACGCTGAAAAAACCTGTTAACAAATGTGTCTCTGTTTTGACTCGTTTGATGCACAGACATTTTATGTGTATGTATGTACACAAACACACATACACATAGATAATGTATATGTATATGTATATGTATATATATATATATATATATATATATATATATATATATATATATATATATATATATATATATATATATATATATATATAGAGAGAGAGAGAGAGAGAGAGAGAGAGA
>NC_089763.1:22240994-22263494 GCF_040412425.1 Macrobrachium rosenbergii | reverse complement strand
TCTCCAACCTGGATTATCCCTTGATCCTTTGTCCCTGTCTTTTTTGTTTAAAGAACGTTCTGCCCAGATTAACAAACTGTAACCCTGCCCCCACCTTCTGTTTTTGTATATAAATCTCTGTCAACTTCTTTTGTATTCAGTTGGAAATTGAAAATGTAGAATAAACTACGGAAGTACTTGTTCGAAGTCCCGGTTTTCACTCACCTTTGACGTGGACTTAGTGGATATATATATATATATATATATATATATATATATATATATATATATATATATATATATATATATATATATATATATATATATATATATCACTTATATAAATTCGACGATATTTGTAGCTTCATGATTATATATATATATATATATATATATATATATATATATATATATATATATATATATATATATATATATATAATCATGAAACTACAAATATCGTCAAATCGGAATTACTATAAGTGATAAATGAATAAGTACCACCAGGACGCGAACCCTTGACATGGACCCATTCAACGACTCCAGCGGTGGTAACGTCCACTGGAGTCGTTGAATGGGTCCATGTCAGGATAATCCCAGTGTATTGCTATTCATTTATCACTTATATAAATTCCCCTTCGGTGATAATTCACCATCGGAGATACTCTCGAGGTAGCGTGAATTTGATATTAAACGACATTTGTAGCTTTATGATTGTATATAAATCACGGTGTCATAAAAAAAATTTCATATATATATATATATATATATATATATATATATATATATATATATATATATATATATATATATATATATATATATATATATGTGTGTGTAGCGTGTTTTGTGTGTGTCTGCGCATGCGTTTCACAGAACTTTAAAAAGTATGGGAAAAATTTGTGAAAACAAACGATATTCCTAAAGTTTGGTAATAACTCAGAGCGATGAGAGTGAGAAAGAGAAATTTTATGATTAATTTTTTATTTTATGGAATTGTTCAAGTGTCCAGTAAATGAAATTTAAAACAAATAAAGCAGAAAAAATTAGATGGATTATATTCGTCGTTTGCAAAACAGGTGTATAGTAGGAACATTCCTCGTCTGAGTCATTACTGTTTGAGAGAGAGAGAGAGAGACAGAACTTGTTATGATAATGGACATGCACCAATAAATTCTGCTGTTCGTGTTGTATCACTATACTTATTTTAGTCAAGTCACCTATATTAAAAACTTGAATATTTTTGTTAAGAAAAATGTATCCATGATTTTCGTTTTCTTTTGAATAAAGATAAACCACGATAAATTAACAGTCCAATCCATGATATCTTAATGTAGATACAAAGAAAAAAATGTTGCATACTTTACAGTCAGATGACTACTTTGTGAAAAGTTATTTAATAATCCGTTGATGGATTTCATAACAAAGAAAATCTGAACGAAGAAGACGCCACAATACCAGATTAATAAAAAAAAAAAAAAAGCAGCTTTGTCCAAAAAAGAGAGAGAGAAAAAAAACTTGTAACGAAGTCGGGGAGACGAGAAGTGGCTTATCAGCTTCGTCCGACGTAAACGTGGAAACGCAGCACTTCCCTGTTGGCTATAAATAGGAGACCTCAGCCTACTGAGTCGTCATTCAACCACGGCCGGGAATCCAAGGACGTCGTTGTGAAGGCGGAGACCGGTTTGCTGACAAGAGCATCACCAAGCACTTTGGGAACCTTTCTTGCTTACTTGGAGACTGGAAGCTGCTACAATGGCAAATATTCGGAATCATTGCTTGCTGGGATTGCTTGCGATGTTGCTTGTGGTAAGTTATTGTTGGGTTTAATATATTTCCTTTGAAAATTCGTGTTTGTCCTAAACCCCCGTGTGTTGTGTATGAGTTTGTTTTTTTTTTTTTAACCTGGCTAACTTTCACTTAGCTGCTTGCCGCTGATTGGATTGACGTCGTGTTGTCCGAATCTCACAGTTTTGCTTTCACCCTGTTTTAGAATTGTGATTGCACGGTCATAGAGCGAGATAAGAGCTAAGTTATGTAATGTTATGTAAATACCAGTTGTAATAAACGTATGTATTAAGAACTTACATACCGAATTATTAAATATATATTTAAGTTATGAAACGACATTAACCGAAGCCGTAGACTAGAAAAATGTTCCAAACGCATGAACTTTAATATTTACTTTCTAGTTAGATTTTTAGGGCAATTATGCCAATAGTGGTTTGGAAATAACCAAAACAATACTTACTGTACATTGCTGAAGGTTCTCTAACGCCTAAGAGCAAAAAACTATCTTAGAAATTTAAGCTTGGCGGAAAAGTTGAGGAGGTGGAGTTGTGGGAGGAACAGCCACAGGGTTGACAAAAGGTTGACGTACTCTCAGCGGGAGGTTCAGATCGGGGTTGTGGTGCTCTTGCGTTCCTAAAATAACCATGATTATGTTTATATATCATAATGCTAATATTTTTTTTTTTTCATTTCAAAAATACTGCAGACGGGATTTCATTAATATTTTAGGATATGTGTAAAGGCAAATTGAACGTGCTTTGCATTTATGAATACTTTTTTTTTCTAGCTAGTATGCTACTCTCTGCTATATAAGATTTCAATAAATTGACCGTTCTTCGACTAGAGATTTTCTGCTATGTCTTTGCCTGGTGTTTGAAGTTCCTTCATGCGTGCTTTCATCTATATCGTCTCTTGTGGCCATGGCTGAAATAGGTGAAATAGATAGTGAGACACCTGCTCGATAGCCGATTGTAAGCTGAATAATTCTGGTTGTAACTGGTGTGTGCTGACAACTCACCGGCTGTTCCTCCCACAACTCCACCTCCTCAACTTTTCCGCCAAGCTTCAGTTTCCACGATAATTTGTTCTTAGGCGTTAGAGAACATTCAGCAATGTACAATAAACACATTTTGGTTATTTCCAAACCACTAATGGCATGATTGCGCTGAAAAATCTAGCTAGAAATTAAACATTTAAGTTCATGCGTTTGAAACATTTTTCTAGTCTACGGCTTCGGTAAGTGTTGTTACATGATTAAATATATGTATAATATTTCGGTATGTAAGTTCTTAATACTTACGTTTATTACAAATGGCATTTACATAAGATTACATAACTTAGCTCTTGACTCGCTCAATGACCGTATAATTACAATTCTGAAACAGTGTGAAAACAAAATTGTGAGATTCGGACAACAGGACGTCCATCCAGTCAGCGACAAGCAGCTAAGTGCAAGTTTGCAGGTTTAAAAAAAATATACTTTAGGAGAATTTTCGGGCTGTAAAAGATTATTTTATTCAAAGAAATTTGACCTTGGTTTCTGCTGCGATCTCGGTTGAGTCCTAGGAGAAAGATAAGGAAAGAAGGCTAGTTTTCTTGAAAGATGTATAATATTGATTTTAGACAAATCCAAAGCCTCGGGTGAAAGAAGAAAATAAACTGGTAAGAAGAATTTTCAAGGTCTGGTTAATATAGAGCAATATTTACCCTATTAATAAATGTATTAGAACGTGCACTTTTGCTGAGCGCCTAAGGTTTTGTAAATATGACAAAAAAAAAAAAAGATTTTTATATGAAACAGTCTGCTGCCTGTTTTGGTCTTTGTATGCAGTGGCTGCTGTAGGTTTTATTTGAAATCTGGATCATAGATAACGGGGAGAGTAGACAGTGCTGTGTCAGTACAGCAATCCAATGGAAACTCGGCGCCGAGGTAAAGACATTAATTGTATTTAGATGTGTTGTAGGTAATCCGATCTGGAATGTAAAACTTAATATGGTGAGATAACAAAACGGCTTGAACACGGCTTGTAGAGAGATAGGGAATAATAAAAAAAAAGAATTTAGAGGCTTTGACCTATTAATTTGTAGGCAGAAATAAAAATAAAGGAAGGGTGATGAGGAAATAGATTGGGGAACAGCACTGAATTTAGATTATTTGTGAATATTCCTGTGGGTAGTATTGGCAGTCTATTAATGCAGTAGTTGCAGTGCTTTGTTACAAAGTAGTATAAATAATTCCAGTCTTTGAGAGAGAGCAGCAATGGTTTTTAGGTAAGGAAAAGTAACTCTGGGGTGAGAATAGGTCAACAATGCATAGGGAATGAAATCATTGTGAGATTGGAAGCATTTGCAGCAGAATAGGCTACAGAGAAGAAAAAGTAAATATGTGAATGATACGGAAAATCGGTTGGATTAAGGAAGAATCACAAGTAGTTTTTTCAGTGAAAGTAAGTGGTGACTAGGTTCCCTAAGTGTTACCTAGTCTCTCTCTCTCTCTCTCTCTCTCTCTCTCTCTCTCTGTTATTAAGACTGGGCACGCAGCTGACAGTTAAAAGTAGTTCTATTTCGTAAGTTAGAATCAGTCTCGAATCTATCTTCTGAACAGTAAAAAAAAGCAATTAAAATGTTTTGATTCCTCAACAGCTTGGGACGATGACTAAAAATACCGAGGCTTCACCAAATCCATCAAAACCCCCCACAGGTGGTGGCAGGGTGTCCTGCGCTACCAGCAGCACCAGAAGGGTAAGTAATCATCTTTCCAGATCCTCATCTCCCTCCTCTCTCTAGGAAGTGCTCTCCTTGCCTCATTTTTTTTCCTCAAGAATAGGCATTCATCTTTCCTTTATATATAAATGTGTGTGTATGTATGTATATATGTATATATATATATATATATATATATATATATATATATATATATATTATATATATATTTGTATATATATGTATATATACAATATATATATATATATATATATATATATATATATATATAATGTGGTGTGTTTGTGTGTGTATGCATCTGTGTATGTGTACCATCATCTCATCATCAATGAGATTATATAATGAAGGAAGGTGCAGCCAACTTGGACTTGCTATCCGCACCTGGGAACAGCATTAATGATATGGTCTCGACAGGTCCTCTGTGGCATCCACAGGAGGTTAAAGAGCCAGGTTTGACGAAAAGGTCGAGATGACTGGATATCTGTAGAGATGGAAGGAGTAGGGAGAAATAAAGCCCTGAGCGTGGAGACTATGGCGAAGCTAACGTTGATACATCTAGCATATAGTTCTCTCATATTACTGCCACATTTGGCTGAGAGTCATAACAGGCATCACTCTGTTTTTATGCAATAAAGTAAAAAAAAAAAAACCTTTTCTGCAGAGTATATTTTCCTATGTATTTTTCCCTATAAATATTTGCCTATCTTACCATGATCCAAAAGGAGTACTATTACGTTTTGATATGTAATTACTGCCATGTTTCCTGTTCCTCTTCTTGAAAGAAGCTTCTGATAAAAAGGGACTCCTATTCCATGTTTTAATAAGGAATTACTGTCATGTTTCCAGTTCCTCTTCTTGAAAGAAGTTTCTGATAAAAAGGGAGTCCTATTCCATGTTGTGATAAGGAATTACTGTCATGTTTCGTGGTCCTCTTCTTGAAAGAAGCTTCTGATAAAAAGGGAGTCCTATTCCATGTTGTGATAAGGAATTACTGTTATGTTTCCTGTGCCTCTTCCTGAAAGAACTTTTCGATTTCAGCTCCAACACCGGAATCCCAAGAGTTTGTGAGACGGACAGGGATTGCAGAGGTCATCTGATCTGCTGCCCAACTGGAGCCTGTTGTGGAACGTACTGCTATGACCCTAAACATGGTGGTTCTCACTCAGGTTGAAGCTCCTGAAGTAACATCAATGTGAGCACATAGGATTGACGACTTTTCTAGCTCAACGCAGGTTCACGTGCATCCAACGTTCACATAGATACACATACATACATACCACTTCACATATGAATAAATAAATAAAATATATACATATATATATATATATATATATATATATATATATACATACATACATACATACATACATACATACATACATACATACATACATACATACATACATACATACATATACACACTCACATTTACATATTCATATCTATATTCAAATACGTAGTCATGAACTAAATTAACATAAATTGTCAAAATAAATCTTGTAAGTACGTAAAAGATAGAGACTTTTGTGTTTTTCATCACTCTTTAGTAAAGCTAATAAATAAACTGATGCATTTCCTTCTCTCCCGTTCGATATTTATTTCGTGGCAATGCAGTCATGTCATTGTCTGTAAAAGTCAGGAATATTTATGTATATATAATATTATATATATTATATATATATATATATATATATATATATATATATATATATATGTATATATATGTATATATATATATATATATATATATATATATATATATATATATATATATGTATATATGTATATGTATATATATATATATATATATATATATATATATATATATATATATATATATATATATAAAGCAGGAATCCAAAAGAAGAAGACAGTCAACAAAACAGTTGCATACTTATTGTAAGAAACGTTTCGTATTATAAACACATCATCGGTCTGCAAAATTGAAAAATACATATTGATTCTCTAATTCAAAATAAAAGCTAAATTAAAAACAGCAGTTACACTCTTTAAAATTACAACATATATAAAAGTCAAAAGCGAGCAAAGAATTTTTCAAGGCCACCTGATCACAAGAAAGGGAAAGACGAAGTGGGACCACAAGCCCACGCATGCCCAGAGAACACTTGGCCAAGTGCAAAGAAGAAGAAGACACGGAGTTTGAAGAGGTGCATGACGTTTAATAAACAAAGACTTAAGGGTCGTTAAGTAAGCAGAGTGTTTGGTAGTTCCAGTTATGGAAAAATGTTTTTTATCAATGTTAATCTTGCATCTAACGGCACGATTTCTAATACTAGAAAATTCGGGGTTAGTAATTCGTGAGCCAGTTCTGTGGCTCAAACCTAAGTGGCTGTAATAACGGACTTGCAACATTCTCTTTGATGAGCCAACATAACTACCAAGACATCTTGGGCATTCAAATTTATAAATAATGTTGGACTTCATAAAGGTCTGTAGCTCGTCCTTATAATTAAAAAAAGCCGCCAGTCTTTAGTGGATTCATAGGTATTAGATTTAGTTTTAGAAATCCAAACTCTTTTTCGATGATTTGCTTAACTTTGGATCTAAGAAAGTCAGAGTGAGTATATGGTATCAATTTCGGAACATTGAATTTCACAGTGGAATCAGAAAAGTTACGTGCTAAAATCTTGTTAACCACGTTATAAAAAAAAGTCTTTTTGGGTAGGAATTTTTGGTAAAATATTCCAGTAAAAATTCAATTTCTGGGTGGAAGTTTACCCAGCTAGATGTATAACGAAAAGCTCTAATAACTATGGTGGTTTTGGCATTAATTTTAAATGAAAAGTAACATGAGCTATAAAAATTACCTCCAAGGCCTGTATAAGTATTTTTTCTAAAAACTAACGTACTAAAATTAGGGCCACTGCGGGTGATTTGTACGTCTAAAAAGGCCAGTGTATTCTCAGTCTCCTGCTCAATAGTAAATCTAATGTTGGGATGTCTAGAGTTAACGTAATCTAGAAAAGGCTGACATTGCCATGAATGTTTAAATGGGGCAAAAGTATCATCCATATATCTCCTATAGTAAAGGTGTTTAAAGGATTCGGGACAGCTGTTTAAAAATTATTCTAAATGAGTCATTAAAAAAATTTGCGAACAAAGGGCCCAGTGGAGACCCCAGAGCAACTCCCTCGACCTGCAAGTAGAGTTGTTTGTTAAAAATAAAAGCAGAATCTTGCACTGCAAGTTCCAAGAGAGACTTGAAAAGTTGTCTATTAAGACCGCGAAAGATAACATCATTCTCATAAAAAAAACTTTGTCTAGAATAATCTCAATAGTTTCGGAGACTGGTGCTTGAGTAACACGAAACGTTTCTTACAATAAATATGCAACTGCTTTGTTGACTGTCTTCTTCTTTGGACTCCTGCTTGTTGTGGTATACTTCCACCTGAATGTTTATATAAATAAATATATATATATATATATATATATATATATATATATATATATATATATATATATATATATATTTATATTTATTTTATTGTCACGATGCGTACCAAGTACCTGGTTATTACCCAACTAATCACGGATTTCAAAAATATACCTCACTTCAGCCAGATACCTGAACTCTCATAACAATAAGAATTATGACTGAGTACTCTAATGGTAACAGTGATCCCTTAAAAAACTCATTAATCATGTGAAAAATAAAACTAAGTTTATCAAAAGAATTGTGAGTTATCAACAATTAAACAAGAAATATACTAGAATAAAAGGGCATCGCTGCATCAAACAACTTTAACTGTTTCCCAGGTCTTAATTCACTTCAGCAAAACTAAAGGAACAAAACATGTATGTCACTTTGCCTTATGCACACAATTAATCCTATTCACTGGTGGTCAATAAATGAAACACTGTTTTTAAAAATTTTAAATACCCTACAAAAATTTATTGTTAAATTCAAAATTTATAATTATAATTCACAATCTAAACAGTTTATTGTTACTTGAAAACAACACAAAAATTTAATTCTTGAGTTAAATTATTAAACAAAACTAAATCACAAAACTTTATTTTATCAAGAAATTAAATTAATCGAGCAAAATTTAAGCTATCAAAAATTACTCAAGATTTGAAAAGAAAATCTTAGTAAATGAAAATTAAATCAAGTATGCAATGTTAAATTATTAAGAAATATTGGAAATGCTAAGTAAATAAATGTTAAATCACGAAAATATAAAATGAAAAATCAAGATATTGCAAACACAAGAACACACAAAAATACACAACAGATGTAGTAATAATAGTTTCACCAAAACAAAATTTCTCTCAATATGCCTTATTATACCATGGCAATAATAAGTGAATTTCACTTTACCTTACAAGCTTGTGAAAACCCTTGTAAAATCTCGCAGCTGCTTTAAATTCACAAAACACACTTCTTTGTCTGGTGCTGTTACAAATTTTTACGCTTTTCCTACACTCAGATCTCAAAAGCTATATTTAATACCAGTGACCACAAATATATTATGTTAAAATTACTCTCTTTTGATGAGAGAGAGAGAGAGAGAGAGAGAGGAGAGAGAGAGAGAGAGAGAGAGAGAGAGAGAAGAGAGAGCCAATGGACTCTCAGATAAGAATGAATAGATCTGAGGATTATAGTAGGAAATTAAAACAATCATATGACGTCAATAAGGCATTTTTGGGAATGAGACACGAGAAAAGGCTTTCAAAAGGGCATATATGATTCGAACAAAAAAGAAAAAAAATCATATGGGACGCGATCAGAGCAATAAGTGATCAAAGCAATGTATGTCACATACACTGTGAAACATTTGTCTTCTACTCGTACGGGACAAAGCTTTCACAGAAATCTCAACAACTCGATTGTTATTCCTGACCTGTCAGTGCTTTATCTTTTGCGATGACAGCTGAACTACGTTACTATCAAGAAAGACATCATTAATTCCGAATTACACTGTTAAGTTATCTAAATCCTAACTTTTGAGATCTGACACTACACTACATATGATACTTCAACAGTTCTTATCATTTATACATAACATATATTAAACAGAAGAGCCAATATATCAGAACAATGGGATGACATACATATTACAAGGCAACATCATGAATATATATATATATATATATATATATATATATATATATATATATATATATATATATATAATATTATTATTGTAAATTGTGACAATATTATAACTAATGTAATAAAAGTTAGTGATTACTGTGTACTATAGCATCAATATTTGTTTTCCCTATATAAAAAAGGTGAGTGTACGTGTATTAAACCTTTTTCTTATCATCCATACAATAGTTATATCTTGTTAATATTGCCATATAATTTTCCTTTGTGCGCCGTCACGATCGATTGGTTTGACTGGAATGATCATAGAATGCAACATACTTAAGTACAATCAAAATTATAGAATCAAAGAAAGAGGGGATGGAAGAAAATTACCGTTTCTATGTAGCTGTATAGTCTCATGGTTAACAAAATGACTTGAAGGGTCTTCATGCAAGTTACTTTTGAAGGTTCTTTTAGCCGCAAGCAATTAGATACCAAAAGGCCATAAAAGAGATTCAAAGTATAATCCTTCAGGGAAGTTTTTATATTTTATATGGAATATATTATATATATATATATATAATCATATATATCTATATATATATATATGTTATATATATTTATAACTCCTGGATTACAAAAATTTAAAAACTGACCCCCTGAAGTCATAAATCAAGTGATTTCGACACTTGTGTGTTATTTCTGAATGCAATTTCGAAATCATATGACGGGTCATACGATGCTTGATGTCCATTGAGTCTCAGTTTTCGATCTGAAGGGATTTAAACAATAAGAGGACAATCACTTTTCAATTAAAGTTTACAATCGTTACTCAGGTTAAAAGCATGATAATAGATATGTATATATATATATATATATATATCTTCTTCTTTTCTTTTATATATATATATATATATATATATATATATATATATATATAATATATGTGAGTGAATGTTTGTATATTTGTTTGTTAGTGCTATGGCAGAAATCGAAAACCAGCTTGAATGTTAGACAAAATCTGGCACGTGGTAATCATTTAATTTAGCAGGTAATAGGGTAGGTTTCAAACCGTCACCCCCTTCCCCTTTCCCCCATCCCCTTAAAACAATCCCTCTTCATCCATCCTAAACAACTTCATGTGGTAAATAAAGTATACGGGTTTATCATATGTCATTTCATGTGTAAGTAAACTCTTCGGGTTTATCATACCTCATTTCATATACATGCCTTAGAAATACATTACTGAAAATGCTTTTCTTTCCTGTGATTAATAATCTATATAAAGGTTTAGACAGTCACCATAGTAATACCTGGATAAAAGCGACAGTTACCACAGTAATCCTTGGATAATAGGGACAGACAGTACAGTAATAGCGGAGTAAATGGAATATTCACCACAGTAATACCACCGGGATAAAAGGACAGTCAGTACAGCAATACCTGGATAAATTGGACAGTCATCACAGTATTGTTAGGATGAAATGGACAGTCACCACTGTAATGCCTGGATAAGAGGTACAGTCAGAACAGTAAAGCCTCTTTAAGAGGGACAGACATCACAGTAATGTCTGGATAAATGGGACATTCACCACAGTAATACCTGGGGAACAACCAACACAGTAATGTGTGGATTAAATGGACAGTCACCACAGTAATACCTTGATAAAAGGGACAGTCAGCACAGTAACACCTGGATAAAATGGACAGACAATACAGTAGTATGTGGATAAATGGGATAGTCTCAACAGTAATGTCTGGATAAACGGGACAGTCAGCATGGTATTACTTGGGTAAGAGGGACAGTCAGTACAGTAATACTTGGATAAATGGGAGAGTCACCACAGTAATACTGTACATGGATAAAAAGGACAGTCAGTACAGTAATACTTGGATAATTGGGAAGTCAGTAGAGTAATACCTGTATAAATAGGACAGTCACCGCAGTAATAGATGGATAAATGGGACAGCCACCACAATAACATCTGGATAAATGGGACAGTCACCACAGTAATAGCTGGATAAATGAGACAGTCACTACAGTAATACCTGGATAAAAGGAACAGTCAGTGCAGGAATACATGGATAAATGGGACAGGCAGCAGTAGTCATACATGGATAAAAGGGCCTGTCATCACAGTAATACATGGACTGATATAAATTAGTGATAGCACCTTTGCGGATATTTTCATCTGACAAGATGGATAGCCATTTTGTGATCGGTTGATTTCTAAATCCTTAATCCAAATTCACATTTGTTGTTGAGCTCAGCACTGAATTTCGTCGCGACGGTAGTGAATCTTAATGATGCCAAACCATATGTCTCCTTTATGTTAAATTTCACTGATATGGACATACAGGAAAAGATCAATCATTCAATAAGTAAGTCATGAATCAGTGTTATATTCAACAATGCAGATTCAGCGAAAGGATTTTCTCCGAGACAAATTTGGTACAACGATTTTTAAACTGTATACGTATAAATATTTACTTCACGCCTGACGTATCGCATAGGTGATATCACTATTTTATTTTTAAAGTACAATTTTACTATAACAGCCAGGAATCGTACTTAGTACTTAACACAAGCAGAGAAGACTGGCAGCTAATTTCAATAAACAAATAGCGTTAATCTTAATGTCTCGTCTCAACTTGATGCTAACACTTTGCAAAAAGTGTTAGCAAAAACTCTGTCTGTCTGTCTCGTTGATAAAGTCTAGGTCTAGTTTGTTTATATTTTTTTTTGTTTTCTGTTAAATGATGCTAGAATGTAATCTGAAGTTTGGTTGTTGCTATTTATTACTCTTCATGCAAATGTTTCCTGTTGTTCCATAATCTACCGTTTTTTTTATTATTCGTCACATGCATTCACGCACATACATACATATATGTATATATATGTGTATATATGGTCATTTGGGTAATTAAGTTAATTTGTAATATGTTGGATTTGCCTAGCCTTGCTTTAACTAAGACCCACGTAATCCTGTCAATTAAGGTTAAAGTTACCTAAAAAAATACACAAATATAATTAGATAAGGTCGCCAGTTGAGGCTAGAGTTACTGAATATAGAGATTTATTCTGAACCACACGAATTAATCAACATTACTCAAAACAACTATTTTTAACAAAGTAAAGTAAGAGTGTGAACAGTTCTTGCAGGAGCCCCAACAACAGCTCCGACTTTCAGTCCCACTTTGCACATAAAATATCTCAACATAAGTATGAATAACTAATGGCTCAGGGCCCTTGGCAACGCTTCTCAGTGCGGGTTACTGCAAATGTGAATTGAGTGCTCTTGGCACCAAGGATGCTAGTTCCTCTCCAAAGAAGAGGATGGCCATTTCCAAGGCGTACACAATTCTAGAAGAGACGTTTCCAAATAACACTTTTGTACTACAGAAACTCTCACTCGTCATTAATTAATTGCAAGGGATGAATCTTAGATCAAGAATATTACTTTAACACCAGGGAAGATAACTTGTACAGTTCCACTAGGCTTTAATAATTGTACTAAATATATTTGACTTCATAAATGGGATATGGTTTTACTAGGATTTTCTTAGTCAGGGACTGGTTAGAGAAAACTGGAAACACGAGAATGAGAGTTTAAGTTGAAGGAAAAGAACTGGGTAATTGTCACATCAAGCATTCCTATGCTGATGAGGTATTAGGAAGTGATCACGTGCATCAAAAGCCCTTTGGTCCGTTGAAACGGCAATTTCCCGCTGTTCGATATATGTATGTTGTATATATATATATATATATATGTTTATATATATATATATATATATATGAAATTTCTTATCACACCGCATGATTTATATACATTCATGAAGCTACAAATGTTGTTTAATATAAAATTCGCTACCTCTGGAATATTCCCGATGGGGAATGATCACCGAAGGGGAATTTCTAAGTAATAAATGGATCGGTACTGCCGGGTCTCGATTCCACGACACAGTTTCCTTCCAACAACTCTAGTCGACGGTCTACCCACTGAGCTATCGAGACCCGGCGGTACCGATCTTTTTATCACTTATAAATTCTCCTTCGGTGATCATTCCCATCGGGGATATTCCCGAGGTAGCGTGAATTCGATATTAAACAACATTTGTAGTTTCATGAATAACATATATACTGTAGGAGAGAGAGAGAGAGAGAGAGACTAGGGTGCCGAGAAAGAAAGCAACTAAATAGTATGCGTCTGAGAGAGGGAGAGAGAGAAAGATCATATAAGTTCCATTAAGTGTCCCACAAGTACCACCCAGTCCCAGTGTTGAACCTTCAAGGCGATAATGAAGGTTCTCCGTTTTCCTAGAATCCTGGGGACCATCGGACCGGTTAGGCGCTCTCCCACATCTCGAACACTATAATACTAGACACTCTACTCACAACAATTCCACCTAGATTTTGATTAGATAAATATTATAGATATTTATATATATATATATATATATATATATATATATATATATATATATATATATATATATATATATATATATATATTATATTATAGATAGATAGATATTCAGTACAACGTACGCACGCATATGTAGGTGCAGTAATTGTTGTTATGAGTGTAGTGTCAGTACTGCAGTATTGAGATGTGGGAGAGTTAGTACTGGTCCGGTCGATAACCCAGTATTCCTAGGAAACGGGAGAACCATTATCGCCTTGAAGGACAACAGTGGGACTGCGGTGGCTGTGGGACACTTCAAGGTGAATTTATGGCGATCTTTCTCTCTCTCTCTCTCTCTCTCATTACATCCGTTGCTTTTCTTTTGCAAATTACTAGTCTCTTCCCTCTCTCTCTCTCTCTCTTTCTTTAAATGCTATATATGTATACTCTCTCTCTCTCTCTCTCTCTCTCTCTCTCTCTCTTTAACATATATATGTATCCTTTCTCTCTCTCTCTCTCTCTCTCTCTCTCTCTCTCTCACAACACAGGCACAACCTGTAAACTCATTTCGTTGCTTCTTTTGTTCCTGGGCTAAGTCCTGAACGTTAGGCTTTACCACTCCCATTAACGTTAAATTTTTTTAGAAAAAGGAACAAAATGATAAACACATTATTATTAATTATTATTATTATTATTATTATTATTATTATTGTATTATTATTTTTTTTTTTTTTTTTTTTTTTTTTCGTCATCACAGTCATCCTATTCAGACCGGATGGTTTATAGTGCAAGGTTCAGGTTGCATCCTGCCCTTAGGAGTCCATCACTTTTCTCACTGTGTGCGCTGTTTAGTAGCACACTTTTCTGCATTAGTCCTGGAGCTACTTGACATCTAGTTTTCCAGATTTTTCAGGGATCTTGGGATCGTTTTAGATGTTCCTATGATTGTGGATACAATTTCAATTGGCATATTCCACATCCTTCTTATTTCGATTTTTTCAGGTCTTGATACTTAAAAATTTTTTCTCTTTCTTTCTCATCTACTCTGGTGTCCCATGGTATAGCTACATCAATGAATGATACTTTCTTCTTGATCTTGTCAGTCAACGTCACGTCTGGTCTGTTGGCACGTAACACTTACCCTATTTCATCATAGTCCCAGAGGATCTTTGCATGATCGTTTTCTATCACTCTCTCAGGTTGGTGTTCGTACCACTTATTACTGCAAGCTAGCTAGTGTTTCTTGCACAGGCTCCAGTGAAGGGCGTTTGCCACTGAATCATGACTCTTATTGTACTGGTTCTGTGAAAGTGCCGGACATTCGCTTGCTATGTGGTTTATGGTCTCGTCTTTCATATTGCACCTCCTGCATATGGGTGAGATGTTATTTCCATCTATTGTTCTTTGGACATATCTGGTTCTTAGGACCTGATCTTGTGCCGCTGTTAGCATTCCTTCTGTTTCCTTTTTGAGTTCTCCCCTCTGTAGCCATTGCCATGTTTCATCGCTGGCCAGTTCTTTTGTCTGTCTCATGTACTGTCCGTGCATTGGTTTGTTGTGCCATTCCTCTGTTCTGTTTTTCATTCTCCTGTCTCTGTATATTTCTGGGTTTTCGTCTACTTTTATCAGTCCTTCTTCCCATGCACTCCTTAGCCACTCTTCTTCACTGGTTTTCAGATATTGCCCCAGTGCTCTGCTCTCGATGTTGACGCAGTCCTCTATGCTTAGCAGCCCTCTCCCCACTTCCTTTCGTGTTATGTATAGTCTGTCTGTATTTGCTCTTGGGTGTAGTGTTTTGTGTATTGTCACGTGTATTCTAGTTTTCTGGTCTATGCTGCGGAGTTCAGCCTTCGTCCATTCCACTACTACTGCGCTGTATCTGATTACTGGCACTGCCCATGTGTTTATGGCATTCGTCATGTTTCCGGCGTTGAGTTTTGACTTCAGTATCGCCTTAAGTCTCTGCATATATTCTTTCCTGATTGTGTCCTTGATTGGTGTTTTACATCCTCTCCTTATTATTATTATTATTATTATTATTATTATTATTATTATTATTTTGCTCGGATAAGATTGATTTTATTATCATTAGACTAAAATGAGGCAAGATGTGTGTTCACACACATACATATATACATACATTCACATGCATTCACACACACACCCGTTTGTAGCTTAAATCTTGTATATGAATCACGGTGATGTGATAAAATTCATTCCTAATATGGCTGCGTGCGACATACGCGGTTAACATGGCAGAGGTGGGTTGATATTGATTCTAATTACAAATACCTGAGTTCGACAGTGATTTGTAGGTGGGAGCCGGTGTCAACTTTTACCTCCCTTGATGGCCATGTGGTTTAAGGCGTCACTGTAGTCCTGAGTTCTTGTTATTCCGCGGTTCGAGCCCACGAAACGACGAAATTATTATCAACTAAAAAATTCCCCCTCTGGTAACATACATGAAAATATATTATTTCCGAGGTAGAGCGAATTGGATAAAAGGACATTTGTAGCTTGATGCTTGTATATGAATCACGGTGATGTGATAAAATTCACATATATACAGTATATATATATGTATATATATATATATATATATATATATATATATATATATATATATATGTATAACTGAATCACGAAAATATGGAACGCGATGGATATATAAACAAAGATAAAATCCACGAAGGAAACGAAAACACAGATGCCCTAACAAGGAAATTCGACAGAAAACTAGAAAATCTTATTGACAGCAGTGACTGGACTAATAGTGCCCGTAATGATTGTGTTATAAATTTATCAAGTAAACAAATAAGTGAAAATGTTGTGAGTGCGCTCGGATATGGTTTATCCTTCTTTGTATCTAATAGACCCTCTGCTTTAACGATTGCGTCGTCCCTATGCATATTTGAAAAACATTGTGATATCCCTCAAAATCATATTGACATAATTAAAGGTACTCTTTATGGAGCTGCGAATGTTAGGCATGAAAGTAATTTCCCCGCTCGCTATAAAATGTGACCGACCTTAAAAAGACAATACAATCCACATCACCTGGCTGATAAATCGAATAGTATTCTAATTTTAAATAAAGTTGACTGCATATCACGTATATGTAAGCCCTACTGGATGATGATACGACTTACAAAACTAACAAAAATCCCTTGATCAAGTCATAAAAAGTTTCAACAGCACAGTGAAAAAAAATCTTAAAGATAAAAGAACTAATAGGTCAGTTGTCAGTAAAATTTCCCTCGTTGCCTTACTCGTACGGATTCGTAGAACACAAAACAATCTATGCGCCTAATATCAGTACTGTTGGCTCAATATCATATAAACTTTCTAAATATATTACCAAGCTCTTGTCTGCGTTACTTTGGAACTATCCCAGATTCTCACGTGTATAATTGTCTAGATTTAGTTGATAAATTAAACAAAATCACTTTTTGCCCCACTGATAGATTCGTTAGTTTTTATGTTTCTTCTCTTTTCACTAAAGTCCCTATAAATTCTATTTTAGAGTATCTTAGTAATGAGTTAATCCATCACGAATTACTTCTACCTGTAAGTCATATTATTTCTCTCACTAGGTTTTGCATATGTGATTGTAAGTTTCTATTCAATGGTGCATTTTACCAACAAATATTTGGTATGGTAATGGGCAACCCTTTATCCCCACTCCTCTCAAATTTGTACATGGAATTCTTTGAAAAACGATATATACCTAATATAATTTATACTCCTTTAAAGTGGTATAGGCATGTTTGACGATATTTTTAGCTGTTTTGCCTGCTATTGATGAAAAATGATTTACTGTCTAATTTGAATAACCAGGTACCATCCATTAAGTTTACTTTAGAATTAGAAAAAGACAATTTCCTCCTTTCTTAGATGTTTAAACACATAGAGAACCATTTCAGTGCAAATTCAGTGTTTATAGGAAACCAACCAACAATCCTAACTTATGTCCATTTTATGTCAGGCCATCACCTTAACATCAAAATATTAATTTTTTCCCTATGTTTTGGCGAGCTTTGCATTGTCAGTCCCAGTATTTGGATCAAGAAATTGAATACATAAGAAAAATAGGGACAATTTATGTTATCTTCACATATACTAGATATTTGTTATAACAAAGCCCACAAAAGTTTTATAGTGAAAAGTAACATGAAGAAAGAAACCCCAAAGAACATTCTTAGCTTGCCTTATTTTAGTGGTTTGAAAACATAAAATCACTGTTAAAACCTTTTAATGTCAACCTGCTTTTTTCTTATAATAACTTACACTCAAAAGAATGTTAATAAAAAACAGTCTAAAAAGAAAAACAACATAATATATAAATTCCATGGGATTGCCTCTTTTATATTGACCAATCTACCAAAAGATTTAGATGTACGCATTAAGCAACATATGTATTCAGTCAAAACTGGACAAGCATCCAATGCTATATTCATTCATTTAAGTGAAAACGTTCAGTGATTGCCAGATCCAGAAAGATTTCTCTTCAAGAAATCTATTGATCCATATTATCCAGCTTACTTCCAGCTGTAATTTTAACCTTAGCCTGGCATGTATTATTTAGACCCTGTATTTAAAAATGTTCCAAGAATGACTAAAGATAAAATCATTGACTTAATTACAAGTTAGTTACATGATATATATTTTCTATGTATCCGTATGTTTAATATAAAAATGTTCATCTTGCAAAAATTATTATTGTTTACAAAAAAGAGAATTATTTTGTTGTACTGATATTTTTTGGGTGGTCAGTCACGACCCTGTATAATCTTTTAATTGTCCTGTTCCTGCTTCTGAACGGTTGATCCTAATCCTTTGTAATTCCTCTTAAATATTTAACCCTGTTTTGGCAGTTCTACTAATTCTTCAATTGTGTTGGGTTCCAGGTACATATGTTTCCTTTTATAATCCCCATCTGTCATTTATACGAGCTTTCTTTGTAAACTGCTTTTATTTTCTTGATCTGCTAAGTAAAGGACGTAAGCGTCAGAAAAGGCCTCCGCAGCACCTCAAGTGTTTCCGTTTCCTTCGTGGAATATATCTTTATATATATATATATATATATATATAATATATATATATATATATATATATATATATGTATATATATATATATAATATATATATATATATATATATGTTGTATGCATATATATATATATATTATTTATTATGTGCACACACAACACTTAGGTATATCATGTGCATGTGTGCGTGCATATTAATACAAAAGACCATTGGATTACATGAACAATTTTGAAAGCAATGAATATTGTTGCCTATGTGTTAATAACTCAAAACGATCAGGAGAAATTTTATGAATTATTTTTAGTTATGTCGAATTATTTCAGTATCCAGTAAATAAAATCTAAAACAAGTAAAGCGATAAAATTAGCTGGATTATTTCCGTCGTTTGTTTGCAAATCAGGTGCAGAGTAAAAAAAAATTCCCCGTCTAAGTCATTACCATTTGAGAGAGAGAGAGAGAGAGAGAGAGAGAGAGAGAGAGAGAGAGAACTTTATATGATAATGGACATGCACCAATAAATTCTACTGTTCTCATTTTATCACAATACCTGTCTTAGTCAGAACCACTCTATAAGTACAACTTTAACTAATAAATTTCGTAGTACAAAAATGTGTTTATGATTTTCGTTTTCTGTTGAATAAAGGATAACCACGTTAAATTATCTAGGCACTCTAAGGCATCTAACTTTAGAAACGATAAAAATTGTTGTGCATTTTTACAGTTAAAGGACTACTCTGCGAAAAGTGATTCAGTAGTCTGCTGATCCATGTCATACAGAAAATATGAACGAGGAAGACGCGGCACAACCAGATGAACGCAACCTTGTCATAAAGAAAAAAAAAAAAAAAAGAGAAGACAAACTTTCACTTAGCTGCTTGCCGCTGATTGGATAGACGTCATGTTGTCCGAATCTCACAGTTTTGTTTTCACATTGTTTCAGAATTGTGATTATACGGTCATAGCGCGAGTTAAGAGCTAAGTTATGTAATATTATGTAAATACCAGTTGTAATAAACGTAAGTATTAAGAACTTACATACCGAATTATTTTATATATATTTAACAGTTATGAAACAACACTTACCGAAGCCGTAGCCTAGAAATATTCTTCAAACGCATAAACTTTAATGTTTAATTTCTAGCTAGATTTTTAGCGCAGTCATGCCATTAGTGGTTTGGAAATAACCAAAACGTATTTATTATACATTGCTGAAGGTTCTCTAACACCTAGGAGCAAAAAACTATCTTAGAAATTTAAGCTTGGCGGAAAAGTTGAGGAGGTGGAGTTGTGGGGGGAACAGCCACAGGGTTGACAAAAGGTTGACGTACTCTCAGCTGGAGGTTCAAATCTGGGTTGTGATGCTCTTGTCTTCCTTAAAACAATCATTAAGATGTTTATATATCATAGTGCTAATTTTTTTTCATTTCAAAAATACTGCAGACGGAGCGTCATAAATATTTTAGGATATGTATAAAGGCAAATCGAACATGCATTGAATTTGTGAATACTTTTTTCTAGTTAGTGTGCTACTCTCTGCTATATAAAATTTCAGTAAAATGACTGTTCTTCAAATAGAGATTTTCAGTTATGTCTTTGCTTGGTGTTTGAGGTTCCTTCATGTATCGTCTGTTGCGGCCATTGCTAAAATAGAGGAAACATATTGAGGCACCTGCCCGATAACCGATTCGCCGAATAGTTCTGGTTGTAAGTGGTGTATTGCAGACGACAGCTCACCGGCTGTTCCCTCACAACTCCACCTCAACATCTCTCCGAAGCAAATTTCTACGATAATTTTTTCTTAGGCGTTATGGAACCTTCAGCAATGCACAATAAAGGCATTCTATTTTCAAAACCACTAATGGCATGATTGCGCTAAAAATCTAGATAAAAATTAAACATTAAAAAAGTTCAAGCGTTAAGAAACATTTTCCAGTCTACGGCTTGAAAGTGTCGTTTTCATAATTGTTAAATATAGTATAATATTTCGGTATGTAAGTTCTTAATACCTACGTTTATTACAACTGGTATTTACATAACATTACATAATTTAGCTCTTGACTTGCTCAATGACCGTACAGTCAATTTTGAAACAGTGTGAAAACAAAACTGTGAGATTCGGACAACAGGACGTCCATCCAATCAGCGGCAAGCAGCTGAGTGCAAATTTGCAGGTTTAAAAAAAAATAGACTTATAGAAGTGGATTATTTACTTTGTCCGACGTAGATGTGGCAACGCAGCTTTTCCCTGCTTGCCATAAATAGAAGACTTCAGCCCACAGAGTCGTCATTAATCCGCGATCTGGAAACAGATAACGTCATTGCGAAGGCGGAGACTGGTTTGCTGACACGAACATCACCAAGCACTTTGGAAACTTTAGGAACTTGCCGCAATGGGAAATATTCGGAATCATTGCTTCCTGGGATTGCTTGCGATATTGCTTGTGGTAAGTAATTGTTGGGTTTAATATGCTTCCTTTGAGTTCTATTTGTCCTAGACACCATTGTGTTGAACAGGAGAATCTTCCGGTTATTAAAGATTATTGTATTCAGAGAGAAATTTGTGTTTGATTTCTACTGGTATTCGGTCTAGGTCTGAAAGGAAGTTATGGAAAGAAAGCTAATTCAGAGTAATGAAGTGTAATCTGGGTGGCTGATAAGTTTGGAGTTAAATGTGAGAGAAGTAGATAAACTGGAACGCAGGTTTTTTATTTCTTAAAACATTCGTTTACCGTAGTTATAACCAACCCATTAAAAATGCTTTTGAACGGGCACTCTTGCTAAGCGCCTAAGGCAATGTAAAGTATATGTAAAAAAAGACTTTTATATACAAGTTTTCTGCTTGTTTTTGTATTATATATATATATTTTTTTTTTTAAATCTAGCTCACAGGTAACGGGAAGAGTGACAATGCTGTGACATTCCAATGGAAACTCGGCACCGAGATAAAGTCGTTAGTTTTTTCAAGATGTGTATTAGGTAATTCGATCCGGAAGGTATAACTATATAATAAGATAACAAAACGGCTTGAACACGGCTTGCAGAGGTAGGGAATAAAAAAAAGAGGAATTTAGAGGCTTTGACATATATAAAGTTGTAGGCAGAAATAAGAATAACGGAAGGGTGATGAAAAAGATGCAGAATAACACTGGATTTAGATTATTTTTGGATATTCCAATAGGTTTATTGGTAATTTAGGAATACTGCAGTTGAAGCGCTTTGTTACAATGCAGTAAAAGTAATTCCAATCTTTGAGAGAAAGCAGCAATGATTTTTAGGTGAGGAAAAGCAACTCTCGGGTGAGAATAGGTCGTCAGTGGATAGGGAAATAAATCTCTGTCAGGTAGGAGGCAGTTGTGGCAGTATACAGAGTAGAAAAAAGGGTATCATAGCTAGCTATTTCAGTGAAAGTGGCAACTAAGTCTTCGAAGTGTCACCTACTCTCTCTCTCTCTCTCTCTCTCTCTCTCTCTCTCTCTAAACCTCACAAGAAACCTCA